>NC_048901.1:1733190-1754838 GCF_011077185.1 Oxyura jamaicensis | reverse complement strand
TTCTTCTTCTTCTTCTTCTTCTTCTTCCTCTTCTTCTTCTTCTTCTTTTTAAATTGTTTCTCATAGTTCTTGCATTGTAAAAGATGATGAATAGCTGATGTATGTCCATTATACTCACTATTTTGGACTTTTATCGTATTCCTCCCTATCTTTTGCTCAAACTGAATGGTCCTAGTTTACTTAATTAATCCTAGTAAGCAAGTTATATTTTGATCATCCCTGAGCCCTTCTCTGAACCTTTTGAGTACTTTTTTTTTTTTTTTTTTTTTTTGATATAGTAGATTAAGGACCAGAATGAAGAACCATACTACAAGATTTGGATTCTTTTGACCCTTTACTGTGCCAATACTCTACTTCTATAATAATAACAGAGATTTTAGTCTGATTTGTAATCTCTGTATTTCGTTTTCCTCGTCTTTAAAGCAGGGATAACACAAAATACTTCTCTCACAAGATTGTTAAGGAGATCAATGGGATTTTTTTTTTCTACTCTTGTTGATGTAAGGAACACTCTTTGTATTTTCACTGCCTGCTGGACCAAGAGACAAACTGTTCTAGGAAGTGTCTAAATAGCACAGCAGAATGGCATAGCTCATATTTAAAGACATCTCTGAAAACGTAAGATTTCAAGTGCAGTATAGACTGAAATTTTGCTATTAGAGTGAGGGACTTTTTGTTTTGTTTTTTAAGGAAAAGGCCTAGCACAACAGAAGCCCCCAAAACATATTTCTCCTGGAATGGGTGGCAGGGAAGGAAAGCTTCTTCATAATTATTAACTATAATTTCTATAAAAATAGCAAGTACTGCTAATAAATATATTTTCTGAAACTCAATTACAAGATAGTCTTCTACTCCTTTGTATATGATGAAACAATATAGAAATAACTTCATTGTGTTACCTTTTGTGCAGTAATTTCTCATTCTCATTCTGTCTTTAGCAAATCTTCAACAACTGTAAGAGTATAACTGGAAGACTAGATAAATCTAACGCATGGATTGGCTTCACTTGATATTAGATGTGTAGCTTTGGAAATGCTGGTGTTAAACATTAAAACTGAAAGGAGAGACATTGTCATTTGTAATGTATTTTAATGTATATATGCAACAGCAATGAAAAGCAAGCAGCTGCTGTTGTGGATCACAGTTACCATAGCAATGCCTTCCCATAGTCACTCTGAGATTCATTTGTAATAATAGTGGCTTTCGTAAAGAAGAATGCAAAAGTTGCCAACAGCATTCATGTAGTTCCCTGTATTATACATTTTCATTGTTTATAATAACTTCATTAACAGATGGACAGTCACCAATGGAAGAACACAATTGATAAATTAGAGTTGGTTTTAGTTCTTTTCTTGCAATCTGAATAATTATTTGTAAAATAATCCTTTGAAATCAGTAACATCAGGCCCAGGACAACTCACTAAGAGTCCAAGCCCATGTCCAATCAGTCATCTATTAATTTTGTCTTATCAGGTTCATATGTGACATATGAACATACGTGACCTGACATATAAGACAATACAAACTGAGTAACCTTCAGGAGTGCAAAATTTTCATGCCATGAAAATTCTGACTTCTAAAAACCAAAACTTGCAAATTGATCATTCAATGGTATACAGGAAGAAAAATGTAATAATAATAAAAAACCCTCTCCGCAGGTAACCTTGAAAATCCGTGTTAAGCAATGATATACATTTAAACAAATGGAATCTATCAGGTGCTATATAAAGCACATAGAACTGACTACACAAAATCAAGCTACAGGTAGGAGTAGCAAAATTTCTGCACTGAAATACAGGAACATATGTTTTTATGGAAAACTGTTCTGTAAAGTCTGAAGATGAAAACACATAATAATTATTTGAGAAGCTTCAAAATTCCCATGAGAAACTAATTAAAACAGACTTAACACAATAACATAAACACTGCCACCTTATTTTTACAAAAAGAATTTCGTACTGCATGAAATTAGAATAAAAATAGATGTTGACTTTCAAGGATAAAAATAACGTTCATCTTTGATTTATACTTGAAAATGTGAGGAAGGGAGAATTTGAAAATGCTTTTGCAGATTTTGATATTCAAGTTTGGAGCTGTAATCAGCAAATGTGCATATCATGATGATAAAGCACATTTGCTTGATGTTGATTCAGCAAAATAACATAACGTTATTCAGCTGTTCAAAGCATAGAATACTTAGCAATTAAAAGGAAAAAGAAATTGAGGAAAAATGCCAAACTGCTCAAGGCAAAAAATCTACAGGAAAAAGTAACTTCATCACTTATTTATCAATTTTGCATGTATAGACAATTAAAACACTATTTTACTGGAATTGTTTGCCCGTAAATGAAGGATACTACCTTCTACTTCTCATGTAACAGATTAACCTACACCTTTTACGTGATATTTCTTCCAGAACCACATACTAATTTTGTTTTGCTGTACAGTAAATGGTACAACATAGTAAAAGCGTTTTTTAATCCACTGAAGGTAGAACACAGAATAGAGGTTATGCTACATATCCTCAGACAGCTGTGAACAACCCTCTTGGTCACTGAGAGAACTGAGATAGATGGTTGGATGCACAAATAGATTACACAGCTTAACTGTATATCCAGATTTCTGCACGTATGTTATGTTCTCTTCTGCCTAGAGATCAAATCTGAAAGATGTCTGAGGATATTGAATGTAGGTAGATATCTGTAGGTATCATCCAATGTAATACTGCAAAATACTCAGAAATTTCAGGCATGCCCATTGCAGCCATTCCTGCGACACATGCTCTGAACTCTGTGGATGTGGTCAGTCTGATGCATAGCACGGAAATAAGTGAACTCTGATTATAAAGGTGCAGAACTGGAACTAGTTGTTGTTCTGAGCACGTCTTTCAGACTTGCCTGGTTAAAGCCGCAGTTATCCCTATTTAGAAAGTGGCCAAATGATTATGTGAATGAATGTGGGAATAAGTCTCTAGTTTCAAGAAAAAAAAAAAAAAAAAAGATGTCCACTTACATTAAAGGTCTTTGCATAACTCCAACACGAGATTGTGGTGGGAGACATTAGAAATCCACATATGGAACTAGCAATAACAGGTAACTGTTAGAATGATGCTTCACAACACACAGCAAACCGAGACCTCACTGCTGATCTACCACAAAGACCTGTGTGACTAAACTAACCTGCTGTGCATCAGAGATCTTCGTGCACTTGCTCTGCACTGACGGTCTGCATTTTCATTCCAGTCACTGGAATCTTTGATGAATTACATTGTCATATATAATGAAGTCTTCACAAGAAAAACACTGTAGTTTATTTTGAACTTAGTCAGAAGAAAGCAACTCTAGAAAAACAGAACTTGAACTGCATGTATTATAGTGCATTATCTAGTTTGTTTTGCATTCCCCTGCTCCTTGAAATGGATTCCGCTCCCCTCTTGAATTGGCTCAATCACATATCATGCTTTTTAAATTACAAGCTCCACATATCACTCCAGAATAATTAATTTTTTATCAAGTGCTCTTCCTCCTTTGCTTTTCCTTAGTAACTCTGCCTCTACTTTTTTACTTTTCAGCCTTAAGCAAAATGTGAGTTACAGTCACACTGTATGAAAAGGTAGCCTCTACCTTCCTTTATCCCTCGGAAAGTATCCCAAGTATCCCCAAAGTCTCCTACAAATACCAATGAAACCAGAAATATCAGCAGCTTTTATGTAGCTCAGAGCAAGTTTTTTTTTTTTTTTTTTTTTTTTTTTTTTTTTTTTTAAGCAGCATATTTATTTATGGATTTACAATGCAAAAGGCCTTAAGAGCACTACATTGTTGCTGGAAAAAAAAGTATTAGTTACAGTATTTAACAGCTTCTTTGTACATAAAATGTTTTCATCTAGTAAAGACTAAAATGTTAACATTCAGAAGAATAAAGGTGTTTCTTTATATCTGAAGAAGAAAGCTGGAGAAATAAGCATCAAGCAAGCACTGTATAACTTAATGTTAATTCAATATCTTTGTTTATATCTGGATTTCTTAGTGACTTAATAGACAAGTTCCAGTAAGTATTGGTAAGTGAAAAAAACTACTACCAGCGTGTAAAGAAGACTGACCATGTTTGGCTACTGAAATTGGAGTTTATATCCCGAAAAAAATCAGCTCAGCTTTCAGGATCAGTGTGTCCATAGTAAAGACCTGAGTTAGGGTGAACTGTATGTATATACGTACGTATATGAGTAAATAACACATATATATTTGTTTTCTAATAAATTCATAGTTTTGTAGTCAAGATCTTGCTGATTGGATGATGTGACCCTACGAACAGCTTTTAACGAGGCATGGTGAGTGAGATACGGCCGTGCTGAGGTGCAAGTTCACTGTACGTAGTCAACGACATCTGTGTGAGGGATGCGCGGAGCTGTTTTTACACGTATAAATTACAATACCAACATCAAAACAGCACACGGGGAGTTAAGCGCATGCCAATGTAAAAATACAAACACAATACTCCATATGATAAGTGTTGAAATGTATGCACCATGGAAATGAAGTAACTGGCAGCCACCCATTGCGCCGCCCTGCCCCGACACCGCTCAGCCCGCTCTGCCTCGTGGCCTTTTGGGACCTCCGCTCTGCAGTGGCTGGGGGGCGCAGAAGGCGAGCTGTCGCCCCCTTTTCAGTCACAAACTGGAGGACCCGTCCAGTCCCGGACTGCCGCGAGCAGTTTTGGGGCCCCGCGTCGTTTTCTGAGGAAAAGTAGCGTCAGCCGGCGGGGGGCAGCCGGCGGACACCACCCCGCGCTGCCGCCCCCTCAGGGCGAGCCGCGGCCCAGCCGCCGCTGAGGGGCAGCGCCGAGCCGCCGTGCCGGGCGGGGACAGCGTCGTGACAGGCGGGACGGTGTCGTGACAGGCAGCGATGGAAACGGCGACAGCGGGGCTGAGAGAGGTCGCGTTAAGGACGGCTGACCATCTCTGTCCGTTCCTCACCGGGACCGGGGGACAGGGCGGACGCTGGCTGCCAGCGACATGGCGACGGCCCCGGCCGCCCCTCCGCCCCCCCCTCCCGAGGGAGGCCGGTTCCGCCCCGCGCCCCCCGAGCCCCGCCCTCAGGAAGAAGCGCGTACCCCAGGCACGCGTCACGTGCAGCCAACCGCCGCGGCCGCCGCCGCTCTCCCTGCGAGGCCCCGCCCCCTCCCCGGCGGAGGGGGCCCCTCAGCGGCGGTGGCGCCTCGGCCCCTCCCCGTGGGCGTGCCCTGCCGTGGCGGCGGGCTGCTGGCACCGCCCCCCGCGCCTTCCCCCCGCCGCCCTCCCCCGCCCGCCGTCCCCTCAGTAACTTGGCCGCCGCTCGTCGGGCGGGCGGGCGGCGAGGCGGCCGTGTGCGGGTGCGGCGGGGCTGAGGGAAGGCGTGGGGGGGGGGGGAAGCGGGAGGGCCGGGGCCCGGCTCGGCTCGGCTCGGCTCGGCTCGGCTCGGCCCGGCCCGGGCCGGGACGATGCTGCGGCTGGTGTCGCTGAAGTTGGGGCGGCTGTACCGCTACGTGAAGCTGGCGGTGCTGGGCAGCCTGGCGGCGGCGCTGGTGCTGAACACGCACTCGCTGCTGGCCTCGCTGCAGCGCAACGAGCTGGCGGAGCGGCGCTTCCTGCAGCTCAATAAGTGCCCGGCCTGCTGGGGCACCAGCTGGTGCCGCAAGTTCCTCAACGGGCAGCTGCGGCTGGAGAGCTGGGGCCGCCTGCGGCTCCTCGACTTCTTCAACGTCAAGAACGTGTACTTCGCCCGCTACGGGGAGCCCCGCGAGGGCAGCCGCCGCGTCGTGCTCAAGCGCCTGGGCTCGGCGCAGGAGCTCGCCGACATCGACGCCAAGATCTGCCGCCGCGCCACCGGCAGGGGCCGCTGCGACCTCCCGCAGGCCCTGCACGCCACCGAGTTCGCCAGCCTCAACGGCGACGTGCGGCTGCTCACCCCCGACGCCGTGGAGGGCTGGTCCGACCTGGTGCACTGCCCCTCGCAGCGCCTGCTCGATCGCCTGGTGCGCCGCTACGCCGAGACCAAGGACTCGGGCAGCTTCCTGCTGCGCAACCTGAAGGACTCGGAGCGCATGCAGCTGCTCATCACCCTCGCCTTCAACCCCGAGCCGCTGGTGCTGCAGGTGGGTCCCCCCGGGGCGCCCCCCACGGCTGCGCCCCCCGGACCGCTGCGACCCCGGGCCCTTCCCCGGCCGGGGAGGGTCGCGGCCCAAAGGAGCTCACGTCAGTGCTCCCTTGTCTGCAGTGACGCGTTTTATGCCCTTGAATGAAGGGGGCTGATGGCAAATTTAGTAGGCAGACGTACAATACGCAAGGTAAAAGGGTAGGCAGACTTACAGTATGTTCTAAATTTCGGGGCTTATTCAGGTCCGTAATTTAAAGGCTTAGAGCAGACCACTGTGTTCCGTGGCACCACTCGCTGCTCCCCTCGCGCACCTGTTTACACCGGGCAGTGCCTCTTCGGGCTTTACATTTCAGCGCCCAATGCCGCTGGGGGAACTCCAAGCGTGCTGAGTGTAAGTTTGGGTTCGGCGTTCTGTCTAGCTACAGAGCCATCCTCACTTCCATCCAGTTCTTTTGTTCAAAAGAGTATTTGCAAATACGTGTGAGAGCATCACTGCATGATTGCTGTCGTGAACATCTGCTGTTTCTCTAGGGAGACGGCCAAGAAACTTCAAGTGCCCAAATTTCTAGTGCTGCGGGCTTTGACCTCCAGCAGATTTGTCTAGCGATTCATTTTCAGGGAGTGTGTTTATGAACTATACTTATTTAAAAACATTTTTGGCCAGCGTGCCTTCAGCCTTCTATATACGGCTCTTGGGGTTTGTCTGCAAAGTTCCCAGCCGACTTCTCAGCAGGCTTGGGGTACAGCGTGTCTCTTCTGTTCTGTTCTAATGTTGCTCCAGAGCACTGAATAAGGAAACTACACTTAAATGAGAAGACTAGAATTTCTTTGCTTTGCTGAATATATTTGGAAACTTCTTGAGAACCGGTTTGTTTTGGCTGTGGTTCATACAGCTTACGGTTTAGGTTTTGAACACGTGTTCCAGCATACTGAGTGTACACCTAGGTGGCTGCAAAATTACTCTACATGTTTCTTCTGAATTTGCTGGGGTATTGCAGCCTTTAGGGACAAAGCTTGTGGCAGAGTGGCCTTGCTTATTGTTGTGGTGTGCCTGAAAGGCAGCAGGCAGCACTGGCTGATTCCTGTCAGCTCCTTGATAAGGTGTGGATGAGCCCTGAGGCTTTCAGGCAAATTTGTTGAAGTGATGAAAGTCTTTGGACGCAGAACTTAACAAGGGCTTTGCTCATCAGAGCAGGTCAGATTGGTGGGAAGGAAGGCAGCTTTTACTGTTCTCGAGTGTGGTCAAGTTCTGGCACCTCTAATCAAATCAGAAGTGTTTTGCAGAGTATTGGAAATTGGGATGAATAGGCATAGCCTGGAAAGCATTTTGAGGGAACTTGTAACCAACTTTGTGCATTGCAGAACTTATAAAGTTAATGTGTTCTCTGGAAGAGTGTTTGGAAACTTCACTAATGGGTAATGAAGACTTGAATGTCTTCCCTCGATTGGGAATGAAATAAATACGTTACCTGTATGAACTGGAATTAATTTTCCTCATTTATGTAACACAGCACTCCTTTCTCAGTCTCTACCAGGCGGGTATGTAAGGGATGGATAATTCTCTGTTATGCAGCTTTATAAGACGTGAGGTACTGCCTGAGAGGTGAAGTTACTGTTCAGAAGTGATAACTGGCTATTGAGGAGTTTGCTTGCGTTTGTACACAAGATGCGTGAAGCATCTTAAGGTATACTTGCTGCAGTATGGCGAGGGCACGTATTGTTGTGCGAATGAGACCTGGAGGCTTCTTCTAAAATTCAGCTGTTCCTAAGAAAGGAAGCCTGCATGATGTCGCATGAAGAATCAGACTTTAATTACAAGGAAAAAAAATAATAAAATTGATGTATTTAATTGGTGCTTCTCTTTGGCACCACTAAGTACAAGGGAAAGTATTGCCATTTTTTTGCCTTGAGCTTTTCATGAAGCACTGCTGTGACTTTTAAACGGTCGTGAATGAAAGTTTTGATTTAGATGTGGAGATAACTTCTGAACTCTTGGTGCTCCGTGCATTCAAGTTCTGTGTCAATCAATGCATAGGAGCAACCAAATATAAGTAGACAGTGAATTTAAAGCTAGGTATTTGACTACTAGACCTAGTAATATATGGATTTTTATCGAAGATTGGGATTCTACCTTGAAGCATGTTTGGAATATGGATAGTCCTAAAGTGGTGGTGCTTATAAAATTCATATGGTCACGAAAGCTTTTCCTCTAGTAAGTTTTCAGGTGGGGCTTTAACCTCACTGGTATGATAGCATGCTATTTTTCTGTTACAAGGCAATGAACAGTAGTTGCAAAAAAAAAAAGGGGGGGGGGGGGTGTGTGTGTGCAAAACAAAAACCAGTTTTGTATAAATTACTTATAAATTACTGCAATCCTAATTCAATATTTTTATTTTAATAGCTTTCCTGTTAACATTCATTATCCACGCTCGTTAAACAGTTCCATAGGTGTATGCAGCAAAGAATTCAACCCGTTCTGGCATTTTAATTCGGGAAGCAAATGGAAGGGCAGCTGCATTTTTATTTGGTACAGTTTATATCTTTTCTGTGTGCTGAATTATCATTTTTACTTTGTAAGATCTCACCAAACTAGATAGTACTTGTGTCCTTCCACATTTTAAATCTGAATTCACTTTGGAATCAAACAACCTATATGCGAGGGTTTTATTCTTTATCTATCTATATTTTAAGCTCAACATGTAGGTGCTTAAGATTTAACTTCTGACAGGTTTGGGGTTTTCCTTCCTGTTTCAAATAATCCTCTCCTGCAGTAAAGGCAACTATTTCTTAGTATATTTGTGTTGCTTTCAAAGGAAACTTTAAAGTCTACCCAACCTTTGCTGTTAAAAGTAAACAAAATACTTATAAGTAATACTGTTGTCTTTGTTTCCAGCTATAGAAGGTGGCTGTGAATTAGAGCCAGAGTGCATTAGTGCAGCCTTTTCTCCAACTGTAGCTTTTATCAAGGTTGTGTTTTCTCTGCAAAGCTGTTCATAAATGAGATTCTGTAAAGGAATGATAGTGATCTATTGCATATATAATCTACAAGTCTCGAAGACAGTTATTTTTCCAACTCTAATAACAATTCCAAGACCTATCTGGAAAATAGCTGTATTTCTGCATTGTATACATTGTGTAATTCATTGCTCTGTCCTCAGATATACATTAAGGTTTCTAAATACTTAAGCTTAATAGCTTAATTTTTCTCTCATCTTCTTCTGATCATCACTTATTCCTTGTGTAGAGACCAGCTGTATCTCTGTTCCAAGTGTTGCAGCTCTCCATGAATAGTCTGTTGCCATTCTTCTGATTTCTGACATCATTATTTTTTTTTACTTCCTTTTGTTCCAGTAAGATCAATAATTGGGATCTGACAAACATTAAAACATGAACTATGTGAAGTAGCAGTTTAACCAAGTGTTTTAGAGAATTACTTTTCTGGTCCGTACCTAACTCAGTAGGAGTTATTTCCTCAAGCCATACATAACTCAGTAAGAAATGAATTCTTCTTGCCTTGGGTTTCTCATTTATTTATTTTATCTTGCAGCAGTTCTAGCAGTAGGCTTTCTGTAGCTCTAGTCTAAATACAGTGGTAAATGCCATCCACTTTTAGTGCTTGGTGCCTTTTAAGCTTTTTTCATGATTCAATTTTGGTGTTTCTGACCGATAATTGTTATGTTAAATACCAAATAAAGGTTTCGAGGCACTTACCCACACCACCTGGTGTGTCCTATATACACTTGTAGTACTGGATTTGTTTCCTGGCTCATGTACTTTGACATACCAAGTAGTACTTAGGGGAAAGTCTTCAACATTTTGATATACTGAGCACTGATTTGCACGAACAAGTTTAAAACCTATTTGCCTGATACCAGTTGTTACTAGTATGTAATGTAATCAATGGTTGATTTGAGTTTTTTTTCTTGATCACTTGCAATTTCCTATATTATTCAAATTTAAAAATTCGTTGAAGCATGCACACGTATGCTCACACACGTTACACCTGCATACGAAACCCTGAAATGCCACTATTGTCCATTTGTTTCTAGTACATCTGATGTAGGGGGGAAGCTTATTTCCATGCATTATGGAAGTGAGGCTTTGTTTTAGTCTCCCACATTTTGCAATTTTCCTTTAGAAAAAAGGGCAGGTCATCTCTGCTACAAGTTCTTTGCAGTGGTGCATTCCAGACTCATCGCTGATGAGAAATAGTAATCATTGTCTGTTGCAGACTTAATCTGAACAAACTTGTATGGGCTACAAAATAGTTTGAGCAGGTAACAGCCACTCACAAAATTCAATTTTCTTCACTAAGATTCTTGCATTTAATCATTATTCATCCCTTTCCTTGAAGAAGAGACATTTTCTACTAAACTATGAAATACACCTTTTACAGTACAAGTGTGTTGAGCTTGATCATTGAGCATCTTCTGAGTGGGTTTAGATGTAGAGTTGTCTGTGTGGTTTTGTTCCATGGTGTGTAAATTAAGCCAGTGACTGGTTGAAATGTGTGAAAATAGAACAGGAGTCGAATAAATTAAAAGAACCTGCTTTCAATGGGACTGCTAACATTTCAATGAAACAAAACACGCTCGTCACTGTGTGCCTGTATGTATAGGCTCTCTGTCTATATAGCCGATGCAAACACAGCAGGTGCTCAACTTCTGTGGGAATTTCAGAAATATTAAATAATTTGGTGTATAGTTGGGAATGAAATGGTTTTCATCACACTCGCATTCACAAGTACATTAAATACATGTCTTCTAAAAAGGATCAGGTTAGATCTGACAAAAGAAATCATCTGTTTCTAGAGTATGCTTTTTAACTTCCTCTACATCTGAAAAGTTTCCCAGTAAAATCTGCTCTCCTCGTCTGCATGGCTCCGGAGCCGGACTTATTTGCCTTGGTGACTAATGCAGCCCTCCTTCTGTTTGCACTGCAGAATCAACAGTGCTCTGTGAGAACTCTTTTCCTTTGGAGGAAGAGCGTATCGTTTAAATTCTGATTGCGGTGCCAGCTTGTGCCTGGGCAGACAGAGGTTAGTAAGATGAGTTCAGCAAATGTGTTGTGGAGAGGTAGTTCTGACATCAAGACTTCAGAGGCATGTCAAGTAGTAAGCAGTCTCCTCTGCGTGCTGTATATTTGCATGTATTTTTTACCTTTCATCATATTTAAGGTGTAATTCTTTGTGGTTTTGTTTTTAACATGGAACTCAACTTTATATAACAATTGGTAGTGACATCTTCTAGAGTAGTTTTGAAAATGAAAAGTTTTTTTTAGATGATACAGTGGAACAATAGCTGAAAGATGACAATTGCCATGAGCTATGCTTTTTTTTTCGTTTGGATTTGATTATTAAGGTGAATTACATGCTTGATTATGATAAACTATTATTCTTTCACGTGTCTAATTGCAAGCGTTTCTGTGTTACTGCAAGCTACAATAGGCCTTATCAGCTTCAAGCTGCTCAGTCTTTCCTGCATGATCTAATTCACAGCTCTGAGCGTTCAAAACCGGTGGCAGATTTGTCTGTCTTCTCATGTTTAAACAGATGGAAGTGAGGAAGACAAATGCATTAATAGTGTGTTTAATGCTTGGGTGAAATGATAAATTCATCCTATTAGTTCTCAATATTTCTTCTGAGACTGAGTCTACAGCATATCTTTTTTTAAAGACCTAAGTGTGGTATTATTCTTCCAGGAACAAAGGGTCCTTTGTCCCTCTGACAGGGTTTGTTTAGGGTTTTAAGGCTTGCTTGCTGAGACATCTTGTAGCTCTATTTAGGGCACCAAAAGTACTTTTTGGTGTATGTGACTCTGGGAACGGAGTAGCAGGAGCTCTGTGGTATGAATTGTTTTCCATCTTTCTGTTAGACGATTATCCTTGTTGCTCATTGAATAAAGATGACAACTTTTAATGAGGGAAAACTTACTAAGCTACATAGTTGTAGCTTTTCTTATACACTACTGTATTTTTAAACACTTAAAAGCATAATTGTCCGTGGTTTCCATGACATTTGTGTGTATGTTCACAGAGAAAATCTGAGTGGGTGTATCAGAATTGCAGATTCATTTATCTGACTGGGAGCAAGAAGATAATTTTGATCTTAAGTGTCAAATGCAAAGTTTTAAGTCTTCAAATAGCATATTGAAGTACAAAATGATCTGATCAAATATTTATGCTACTAATAATCTGAGAATTAAAATAAGAACTATGTTGTCCATTACTGTACAGAAGCGTGGGATTTGGGGCTGGTATCTGTTAAGCTTTTTGTTTCTAAATGCAGTTTGCTTGTGGAAATCATGTTCAACAACCGTACAATTTGGTGTTCATGTCGTAGTGGCTTTCAAAATGGTAATACATTTTAAAAAAATGTGTTAAGTTAGTTGTAATTTTAAGCAGAAAAATGCTTTCAAAATAGTGAAAAAAAATGACGAGACCTGTGCTTCAATTGATATTCTTGTCAAATTCACTGAGTGAATGTAAAACTGCTGAATAGGGCACTTGAACATATTTTTATCCCCTTCTTCAGCTACTGACTTGGGTAACGAAGTGTAGATGTGGCTGTTACATGCCAGTTGGAAGGGAGCCAGCACAGAGATGTTGTTTGTACATGTGCAGATGTTGGCAGGATTCCCTGTACTCCTCTTGTCAAAAGATCTTTTTATTGCCACAGAGTTATAAATATATCTGTGTAACAGTACGGTATGGGGATACTTTGCGGGTACTATTCGTGAGGTTCACTTCTAAACAAACAAAACTGATCCAAGCATTTCTTGTTCAAAACGAAATTTGGTGTACTCAACGCAGGAAGCGTAATAGATGTGTGTGGAGGTAAGTGTGCCTTGGTGACTAACGCTGTGTGTTTAAATTCAGTTTAAGCCATTACATAAATCCCTGCTGCTGATGAAAAGGAGCGGTCCCGTTAGTTCTTCCTCTTCCCTGCACCTGGCCATGGAGGCCTCCCTCTGTGCCCTTTCCAGCAGCAGCACGATGTGATGGGAGCTACCTCTGGCTGCCGGTCCAGCTTAGCATCATCCCGGCAAGCACCAGCTGTGCTGCCCTCCTGGTGGCACACCGGAGGAGATGGAAATGGATGTGTCTGATGGACTGGGAGGAACGTACACCCCTTCCCTTCCCATGGGAGCATGGCCCTGGTTGTGTTCACCTGCTTGTCATTGAGCTTGTGTTTGGGAGGAGAGGCAAGCAGAGCAGGACTGGAATATAGGAAAGGAGAGGGGTGGAAGAGAAAAGGAGTAGGGTGGTCTAAAATCATACCTAAATACAAAGATTTAGGTATTGTTGCTGTAGCACTTTGATTTTTTGCACTAAGTTGTGCTAAAACGGAGCAAAAACATCTTTTCAGGCAGCGTACTTGTTTTAGTAGATGTGTTTAAAGCACCAGTAAATAAACATAGTTGATGTAAGAGTGTGTGTTTATGTGTGTACATAATGTACGTGACAAGCTCAGCACATGCGTTTTACCTCAGGTCCTCAAGCTCTCCTCTTCAGTAGTCCATGAACGCGTTTTGCTCACATAAATATATTTTGTGTTATTTTTCTTTCCCTTCCAAACTTAGAGGTATGTGGAAATCAATTTTTGCTAGTGTTGATGTACGTTTACAGGTGTTTCTCTCTAAATTTTATTGAACAATCTGTTCAAGTCCAAGCTGTTCTGTATTAGTGAAAAGTTTAAATGCTGCTTTTTATTTCTAGAGTTTTCCGTCTGATGAGGGTTGGCCGTTTGCAAAGTACTTAGGAGCATGTGGAAGAATGGTGGCTGTCAATTACGTTGGAGAAGAGCTGTGGAGCTACTTCCATGCACCCTGGGAGAAACGAGTGGATCTGGCGTGGCAATTAATGGAAATAGCTGAGCAGCTGACAAATAATGACTTTGAATTTGCACTCTACCTCCTTGATGTCAGCTTTGACAACTTTGCAGTTGGACCAAGAGACGGAAAGGTGATCATTGTGGATGCAGAAAACGTTCTGGTAGCAGACAAAAGGTTAATCAGACAGAGTAAGTCTCCTTTTACTTTGCCTCTGTGACTTGTGCTTCTTTATCTGTGAGCACCATATTAAAAGTATGTGTAGGTGCAAAAAAAAAAAAAACACCAAAAAACAAAACGTTTTGTTGGCTTCACAAGTAAAATACTAGTTAACAAACTAATTGGTTTTCTTCTACAATTACACTACTAATTAGCTTGACCAATTTGTCAAATTTATGAAGCTTTGATTTTACCTGAATTTGATTTAACACGATTTAATTAACATGTCCTGTTAATCTCTGTAATCCTGTTTAAATGGAGAGGTGGGGGTGGGAGGAGAAGTTCAGGACAGACTTAAACAATCAGATGGGCGGATAGATAGACAGATGGGCTGGCTGGCCGACTTGCCTGCCTCAGCTGAAATAGGGTCCTTTTGGCTTTTCCAGATGCCTGTAAGAAAGGAAGTCTTGGCATTCTGTTTGCTGATAATGACAAGACAGTCTTGCTGCTTGTTTTCCAGTAGCTGCCTAGCATGCCTCTATTTCAGCTATTCACATAGGTGCTCTGTAATAATGGACTTGAAGGGTTGGATAACTTTAGTTTTTAGTGCTGCTTCCACATAGGAATAGCAAGAACATGTTCATCTTTCTGCTGACTGTAAAAGCAGTAGTAGAGATCTTTTGATGAAGTGGCATTGCATGAGTTTTTACTCCTTTCGAGCTTATCAGGAAAACCTTACAAACCTAAGGGCTGGAGACATTAAATGTGAAATCTGAGATTCTGCAGAATTCTATGGCAGTAAGCCAAGTGATTCCACTTTGCTTTGGGTGAATTGATTTTTTTCAAGCCTTGCAAATATACTTCATATGCTGTGCTACTGAATTAATTTTAATCTAAGCTCCCTGAAGATGTATAAGTGTAACACCACCACCAACAAAAAAAAGGATACTTTCTTACAGGGAAGTGCGTAGATAGAAAATAAACTGAATTACCTGAATTTACCAAGAAAACCTTTTGATGTACTGGATATTGAGTATGTTTACTTCAATATTAGTGGACATGCAAATGAACTTTCACTTTTTTCCAACTTCTTAAAATAATAATACTTAGGACTTAACTTTTCTAGCATGTCTGAATTGCTCAGTCACAAAGATGACCAAATGAACTATTAAAAAAGCTGATGTGTGCATGGAATAGTAGCAACTAGCATCTTGCATAAGCTGAATGCTAGAAGTGTCTCACATCTGTTGTCTAGTTCTCAGACTAATTTGGCTCTACCTAGGGTTTTGCTGCATCAGTTGTAATCTAGCCACCAGAAAACAAAACAAATGACTACAAGTAAGTTCTCAGTTGTCATATAAGCTTGACACTTAATGCTGATTTCATTAATCTCCTGAAAAGTTTGATTAAACAGTCTGAAATGATTAATGTTCCTGTTTAGATACTTGAATATGTGCACCCTGTCCAGTTGCATTGTACAGTAATAACTACTTGCCCTTCATGTGGTAGATTATATTGGAGTCTGCTTAAGCCTTTTTCCCATTTCTCCTGTGATGCTGGCCTTTTCTTCATTTTAGGCATGCTGTTCATTGCACGAGTTTTACATGGTATTTTCATAGCTTAGCAATCATTCCTCAGTTTCTTTTTTTCCAGCACTGACTTACACTGCACACGAGTGAGTACACTCATAGCTCAGGGCCTACCAAGCACTGGGAAGTTTTTCTTTGTATATCACAGTGCTCAAAGAGATCTACAAAACTAGGGGACATTAGTAGTTAGCACTTAAAAGGCACATCTGTAGTTACCGCTTACCTGTTGTTATTGAGATAATTACTGTGAATCTCGTTTTCAGTTAAAGCAAGCTTTGTGATAAGACCACTAGTTGTACCTTCAAATTTTTATACTTTTAAAAATATATGTAAAGAAACGTCTCTTCATGTTCATAAATGGTGTTTTGTTTTATTCATTTTTATTTTTTCTTCGAAGTTTATATGTAATACAAAAGCTTTTGTATACAGTTTTTAGTTACTACTGTGTCTAGAGTAAGAGACTGGACCTTGCAATTACTTGGCAGTGTTTTTTTTTTTTTTTTTTTTTTTTTTTTTGTGCTTTGGTAGACCACTTGCCAATGTTCTATTTCCTGGGCATCTGGAGAAACCAAATCTAACTGTTGCTAAAATACATCGTGTTGCTTGTTTGTTTTTCTCTCAACTCCAGCTGTGAATCATTCTCTTGTAGTTGTTTGTGCTACGTTTTTCCTTCTGGGTATGTGCATGAATGTGAATTTCCTCTGGTTTGTTTGCCTTTTTTTTTTTTTCTTTTCTCTTTAGGTATTTATTTTATCTTCTTTCTCTCCCCTGTTTTTGTAGTGATAGAACCATTTCAGAAGACGGGCATATCAAACTCTCAGGTGAAATCTTGGGAACTGGAACATTTAAGAGTGCCTTTAAACAGAGCTGGTTTATAGTTTAAATAGCACAAGTTTTCTGCGTATTGAGCTGCTGACTATATTCAGATGCAGATATGCTCTTTTCTCCTCTTACTTTTTTTTTTTAACTGTCGTCTTATATTTCACAGATAAACCTGAAAACTGGGATGTATGGTATGAAAGCAAATTTGATGACTGTGATAAAGAAGCTTGTCTGTCCTTCTCAAAAGAGATTCTTTGTGCTCGTGTCACTGTGGACCACAATTATTATGCTATTTGTCAGAATCTTTTATCAAGACACGCCATGTGGCGTGGCACTTCTGGAGGACTACTTCATGACCCCCCAGCTGAGATTGCCAAAGATGGCCGCCTCGAGGCCTTGCTGGATGAGTGTGCCAACCCAAAGAAGCGATACGGCAGATTCCAAGCCGCAAAAGAACTGCGTGAATACCTTGCACAACTCAGTAACAATGTGAGGTAGTCCACAGGGAAGACTTTTTGCAACACTGGCTAAAACACTATTGCAAAGACTCATAGAAAATGAAGTCTTGAACTTACGTGTTCAAAAGAGAAAATAAAAAAGTGAAACTAGTTTATCAGTTTTCTAAGTACCATAAAAATAAGATTTTGTGGTATTACAGTGTTCCTTTGGAAACAGACAAGGTACTTACTGAATCAAAACTTGAGCTACTATTGACTCATCTCCTTAGCTATTTAAACGGGAGTTGGTCAAAAATGACTGTGATAGCTTAATTGACAGCTTGTGTGTCAAAGGGTACTATACATAAAACTGCATTGGTATCACAGTTTTATGAAGCTGATGTTCTTACTTGGAGAGTCAAGTTAGACGATGGCCTGTTTTAAAGGCCTTTTTCATGACATCGTTGTCTCATTTTTGTGTTTGTTTAAACACCTTGAAGTGGCATTTACTTACAGGTAAATATGGCTGTCTGCATTGTTTCAAATTTAACAGGCTTTCATGTTAATGCTGTGCAGTACATTCCTACTGTGAGTGCAGGATTCCCACGTTTACTGTCTAATTTTAGGGGGTTTTACACTGTATTTAACTATGCTTAGGTGTTGTGTGTGTTTTTTTTTAAGGTCATCATAAACTCAAATGTTATTTGAAATAACATTCATTTGATGTCTTTTGTAGTTCTGCTATTGGAGATAACACTTAATGTAATTATTGTACAGATTTTTTTTACCCTTCATGCCAGTACATACACAACTGTTCAGCAGGAAATTGTGGTATGAGCAAACTCTCATCTAATAGAGATTATTTGAGAATTAAGGAGAGACTAAAATAAAAAAGTTCTGTATGAATTTAAATTGGGGATAGGAGCTTGACTAAAAAAATTCACTACTCCAGTGTAGTTGAGCATAAACCAAAGAAAATGGTTTTGTTTATCAGTTCCTAAACTAAGTGTAAAGAAAAAATACTGTGCTGTGGTGAAGCTAATAATTCTCAAAATTCAGATTTCATTGGTTGTTGCTGACTGTTTGCAGAACTTATAAAACTATGCGCTTATACTAGAAGAAAACCCTAATTTGAATAAAAGTGTAGAAGGCTGGCAATTTGTTTTACATGATTACCAACTCTGTTGAATTGAAGTCTAGTCAAGTTTACTGAATATTCATCTTTTTAGTTTACCAGCTAAATTGATTAAACACTATACACTCTAGACACCTTTTTATTGAACAAAGTTTGACTACTCCCAGTACGGTTTAAACTGACTTACTGAGGTTTGTGTAAATCTGAATTTCTTCTGATAAATAACAATTTTTTTAAAAACCTCAGTTACTGTTACAAGAACTCACTTCAAAGCTTGCTTTTCCATTATTTAACTACTAAAATGCTTCATTTTCCTCACGTCTTATTCATAAAACAATGCTCTAAGGAAATGTATGCATATCATTTCTGGTAACAATAATGAAGAAAGCTAACATTTCTTAAATGTGTGCATAAAACAATATTTCACTCAAAGATTCTGAATAAGATAGTGTGTATGCTAATTTCAAGAGCCAAGTCAATGCAGTTCATACTGCATCAAAAGACTGACGGAAGCTGTTGCTTTACCAAATTGTTGCAAGTGCAAGGTGAGGAAAATAGCAAGCTCATGGGTCCTTCTCAGAAAGTGCAGCCATATAAAGATGTGGCGTGACTTTGATTTCTTAGACAACTATATTAAGGATATTTTAGACTTCTAAATTCTCATTTCATCTTCTTTGTATATATGGTTTAATTTGCACCAGCTCTTGTCTGAATTGTTTTCTGAAGTTGAAGGACCAAGGCAAGTTTTAATTTTCATTTCTACCCTCCCCTTGTTTGAGGACTGTCCTACACACTTGCTCTGGCATATGCTGTCAGAGAATGTGTTTGTGTGATTTTTTTCATCATAAAATCTACTTATTTAAGAAACTAGAATAACGCTAGGTAATACTACCCTACCATAAAAGCCTTGACTTATCAATAAAGTTGATTTTTTTTTTTTTAAACCATCCAGCACATTTCCCAATGAGCGAGTGGAGTATGATTGTTAAAATTTTAGAAGAAACAAACACTGCCAGTTCTCATTACTATTTGAGGCATTTCTGTAGCTGCCAGAATGTCCTATCATATCTGCTTTGGGGTTTAGTTCCCTCAGAAACAAGTTACTAAAGCCAATTGTAAAAGGAATTTGGAATTTTAAAAAATACTACAGGGAAAACACAGAGCAATAAATCTTGGTCAGTTTGCACCTATCAGATATTTATTGTACAATAACAATTTATATTTTTAGTCATTGCCCATTGTTATTAATGAACACGGTGAACTATTTTTGAATGAGATGTTTGGGGTTTGTATGTGCATTACAATTGTCCTTTTGTACTGTAAGTTACTGTTTGATTGGAATATTTTATCAAAACTGTCTCCCTGTGCCTTTATATTACAAGAAAGTTGTTTCTGCAACTTCTAATTATATTAATAAAAATACTTTAAGAATCTCATTTATTTATTTTCTGATGTTGTTTAAGATGGACTTAGTCCAGGCTGTGTTAAAAGATACATTGAACTGTTATTGTAAGTGCTCCATAGTCAACAGTGACAGCAGCAAGGAACATTATTCTTCCCCTCCTTCTTTATAATAGACTATTGGGTCAAAATCATAAGTGATCTCTCAGGAATCTTTTCCTATCTGAGCTTATGAGAAGTAGGACTCATTTTCTTGAAAAAAAAAAAATAAATTAAACCATACCTTCCAGTTTTGTGAACTGAAAGACTGAATATTTTCAAATGAAACAAATTGGTATCTTCCCTCTTTGAGGAATTTATTTTTCCTTGTATTTGGAGTGGTTCATATTGCTAATGCCATGGTCTTTCCAGCACAATATTTCAGTGGTTAATATATATATACACACATCATTCCTGATGTTTCTTATTTTCTCTGGATTTTTCAGAAAGCATTTGCATTTGAAATTAACACCTGCAGTGATACCAGAGCATGACTTTTTGAGCCTCTATAAATAATAGGAAGTGTCAGAAACACTTCAAGTTTTGATTTTGGTTGTTTCTGTTACCTCAACTTACATCTTCAGGAACTGCAAATGTGCAAATGGAAACTTGTAAACATTTCAGCTACCCCAGAAATCAAGATCAAGTCTTAAGAGGAAAGCGGCATGAGCAACAGCTGCATCTTTTCAACAGTTTCTATAGTATAGTTTGATCCTGCTTGCCTTGAACTTCAAGACATGCTCCTTTTTTAGCAGATACTTTTGCATCATCTGATACTCTCCTGTGAGACCCTTCAAATATGTTAAACTTCATATGCTACTTTGATTTATCACAAAAACTGTCTTGAACGCAGTTGATACGATCAGTTTACTCATTAGTAGTGTTGCTGTTAATTTTACTTTAAATATCGGCAAGCTTTTTGTTTGCAGTTTCCGTACTTCCTGATCACATTCAAAGCTACACAAGCAGTTTAAATAGACCTTCATATAGTTCTAGCTTCATTTTGAGGTGTTTTAAAGATACCTACTTTTTCTGTGCTGATGTTCTTTTTCTTTTTAAACTTATCACTCCAGATTTGGCTGGGTATTTCTAAACATCACATCCTTTTTATGTTTCTACTGATGTTTCATCATTCTACCAGGCAAAAATCAGTGGTAGGCTGAGCTGTACTGCACACCATGGTAATGAGCTCTTGCTGCATGCAGAAGAGCCCCATGGCTGCTGGATGCCTTGGTAGCACCTGCAGGGGTTGGGAGGACAATGAAGAAGCTGTTCTTTTGGCAGCAGATTAGGCTGTTGTTGCCACTCTTGAAGTATGGGAACATAACCAATTTTGTGTGCTTAAGAGCTAGACAAATATAAGAACCTTGAATAAGGCAGAGTTGCCGCAAATACTAACTTGCATGTTCAGGCCAGAGCAGGAAAGTTCTGACTTTAAAAGTATGTAAGGCTCTTTTCTACAGTTGGTGGGTTAACTCCTGTCTTATGACAACCAAAGCGTGGAAGTGGACTGTACTTCAAAGGACAATATCCTGTTTAATATACAGCTTATGTTCAGATAAGATTAAAAAAAGCCCCCTCCCCCCCCCTTTTTTTTGTAGGTCAGGGTTTCAAAGAGCCTGTCTTTTAGCCCGTCAAATTTTCATAATGTCTTTCTGTTTTGAACATAGTGCTTTTGTTTATGCTTAACTTTTACCACAGATTCTAGCTTTTGATATTACTAATGGACACTTGGTGTATCCATTTAATGCATCCTTGGTATAACCATGGCTAAGCCAAACAGAAGCCCTCGATCTTTTTTAAAGAAATTAGGTTTTCAAAGTTTAGTGAAGTATCTTTTTTTTTTTTTTTTTTTTTTTCTTTTTTTCTAAATACATGTTTGAATATTCTCAAAATTAAGCACCTGATTTCATTGCTGCTAGCTGTTACTGCAACTTAATTTTGACCTGGAAGTTCTCACCTTCTGTGGTTGCTCAGGCTGGAGTGAGAATGCTTGTAAAACCTAAATAGGCAACATGTGCTTACGTATACCACTGGGTCACCTGGATCTTAATAGATAATAATCTTTTCTTACAATAAAACTCTTTTTTTTTTTTTTTTAAATAT
>NC_048901.1:1717711-1733090 GCF_011077185.1 Oxyura jamaicensis | reverse complement strand
ATACCACGTGGTCACCTTGATATTAATATATAATAAATATATTTTACAAAAAAAAAATCTTTTTTTTTTTTTTTTAAATATATATATATATATATATATATATTTTTTTTTTGGGGGGGGGAATATGTCAATAAAATTTGACATTTTATTATATTAAAAACTTCTGTTACAATTGCAAATTAACTCACCATTTCAATGTAGGAAGAGGGGCCCAACTGCATCAGGAGAGAACACAAGGAGTGCTGAGGAAATAATAAAATAAAATCACAGGAATACTTTGAACTTGCTGACTTCTGTGCCACACTGTAGGAACTTAGTTACCAATAACGAGCTGAATTATTCCACTTCTTGTAGAACATCAAGAGCAATTCTGGTTAGTTATTTAGGTGCACTGATTGTAGAGACTCAGCCTTGAGATAGTTGAGCTTAACGTGCTCATGCTTGTTTTACCGAGGCTAAATTTGTAGTTCTGGTGGAAAGCAGGTGTAGTTGTCAATGACTTCTAAGAACCGCTGTCTTTTAGGGATCTCTTTCAGTCAACACACAACACTCTCAGTGAACGAGGGGAATATTTGGACAGCGAATGCAGAAAGTGTCGTGAATATGGCAAAGCACACTTCAACTTTTAGTTTAGAAACTCACCTTGCACTGGTTGCCCAGTTCTAACATGGAGTATTAATCAATAAACTTTTTTTTTTTTTTTTAATGTATTTTTGTCTTTTAATATTTTTCTGTTTTTTAAAAGTTGTATGTGTGAACTATGTGGCTACTGTCCATCTGTTTTAGAGGGAGGATGGAAAAACAGGAGTCTTTCTCAGACTGCAGCCTTATGTTCTCTGACTTGCTGTTGGCTGTGTGCGGTTTGGGGGTTTTTGTTTGCTTGGTTTTTGTTTGGTGGTGGTGCTTTGTTTAAAAACTTCCTGGTTTACAAAGCAGAATCTGGGAGACAAGTTACAGTTTAACAGCTGTGTATCCCTTCAGCTATTCACCTTTCAATCCCTCTCAGCTGTATTTATTAAAGAGCTCCACAGCCTATTTTGCAGATAACGTCAGTTATTCCATTACAATATTTTTCTAATTACTTGCCATACTGTAGGGTTTTTTCTTTCCCAAAATATTACGCAGAACTTTATAGAGTTTCTGTTAACACCTTTGTTAGAAGAGCTGGTATTTTCTCTCTGCAAGTAGTAAAATTATGCATATGATATTATTATTATTTTTAAATCCTATTCTTAGCATCATCATTAAACACAATCACAGTATAAATAGATTGAATTTGCATTGTATTAACATTGTATTTTTCCCCCGAATAATGAATTGGCAATTGAAACACAGGATTTGGGTCATCTCATTCCCCATTCCTTTCAGGTAGGTGGTAATTAGGTGAAAAAGGAAACTGCCTAGTGGAAGCATGCTAGTATTCAGGGTTTAAAACATGACAATCTGGGCTATGCTGTATAAGTATGGACCAGTACCTAGTTATATAGGCCTTTATATACTTGCTAGGGTGTACACCTGCCCCATCACCAAATGCATACATTATCAAAAAACACTTTCTGGCTATGTAGAAACTCTTTGCTTCTGGAAATAGCTGTCTGCATTTATAAATGCTTATCGTGTGTGTGTGACTGTACTATCCAGACACATGACAATGAAGTACAGTTGGAAGAAACCTGCCATCTTGCGAGGCCCTTGTGACCGGGACAGGAAGGCCGTGTGCTCCCTGGTGCTGCTGGGGCTGCACTGCACCGGGCTCTGCTGCGCCCTAAGCAGGGCAGCGCAGGGGGAGCTGAGCGGCAGGCTGCCCTGCTGCCAAGCCCTCTGCATCGTCACTGTGTGCGTCTCTGATGTCACGCTCCAGCCTAAATTCGGCCTTGTGCTGTGGACTTGGATGTGTTTACTCCGTTAACACTTTGAACTTGTATGTCTCTGTGCTTGGAAGGCATTCGGTGTGAACATGGCTGGGTCTTCTGCCTTAGTTTGCTCTACAAGGAACCTGGTTTACATGCACCAACGCTGCTCTGCAAAGCAAACCAACACCTGGAAGTGGGAAGGCGATTGAGAGACTCACTTTGTACCCACTTTTTGTCCAAACCAAAATGTTAATGTAAACCCAAAGACTAACAAATGTGTTCTCACCAGGTAGAATGAGGACCATGCACTGACTGAACTGCCTGAGATCTGTAGTTTATGCATCAGCTATTATTTTTTTACATATATCATTATGCAAATTATGTATCTCTATACAGAAATGTATACATATATACACAAATTTTGCTTAAATATGTAAAAGTGAAATTTGTATATACATACAGATGCATATATGTACATATATTTAGCTTAAGCTACTATTGCAAAATTCTGACTGAGCTCCCAAGTTCTCAGCAAACACTGATGTTTTACTTAATGGATTTGTTTGACTTGTGAAAAGTCTGGAAAGCCACTTTCCTGCTTTGTTGTTTTTGTCTAAGTCACTTTGATCAGCAGATCTGATGCAAGTGCCTAAAACCTGATCTTGTACTGCTCTTTAATCTATAGCCAGCTATGTGGAACAGACTAATGGCCTTCATGTTTTTATTTTAAAACTGAAGGAGTTTTTGATTTCTGATGTCATAACTCAGATTATATACCACTGTTACTTTATTTTATTTTTATTTTATTTTATTGTGCCTCACTGATAAGAAACTGACTATTGATTATTATGGCATTTAGGCCAGTATTCGTTGCCCCAGTTTGGAATAATAGTCTTTTAGACTCTGTGTTTTGTCCATACCAGAAGAGAAGAATTGCAACTCTGCTTTGTAGGTGTGCCATGAACCGCAACGGAGCAGATCCTATGGATTCTGAAATGCAGCTACAAATACCCCATCCATCTCTTTTCATCCACCATGTGAGGAATTAAGGCAGATGAACTTTCTTTTAATGCCTGAATTTTGGAGGCATGAGAATATTCTTGCATGATAGTGAAACTGTAACCCCCCCCTTAAATCCTCATAAAAATGAGAAAATAAATTCATATAGATAACTTTTGTTTTATCTTTTTTGTTCTTCATTATTTCAGACTTGTCTGTAGTTTATCTGATCAGTTTTCATGAAACTTGTCTAAATAAACTGCCTTTATGTTGATAAAATCTTTTAAAAGACACTTCTTAGAATTTTTAATTAGTACTTTCTAAATTAGATTTTTTAAAAAGTTTTTAATGTGATGTATTTCAATAAGTGAGTAATAATTGCAAACGCTTTTGCAAAGTGTAACCACATTTATATATTATGGGTGTTTGTAGACACTTCCAGATTTGATCTAGCAGTTTATTTTGTACATCTTTACCTGCCCATCAAAAAAATCACTTCTTTCAGACTTGGATTTACACAGGAGATATTTTCTCTCGTTTTGTCCCTAGAACTGATGTGTGGTATGGATGCCATCAAAGTTCCCCTTGTTCTCTCCTGGCTGGAGTGATACCCGTCTCTAGCGCTCCTCTTTATTAGCAGATTATCAGACTGTCTCCATTATACAAACAAAAATGTATGAGAGTGCTTAGGTACAATTACACTAGCCTCAAAATGAAGTGTATCTGTGTGAATTAAAAGTAACTGTGACTGCAAGCTACAGTTACATTAAAAGCTTCCATGGACACATTGCCAGCAACCTCATTTTTAGCAAATCTTCAAGCATCCCAAAGAGGCTCATGTGCTAGGTGATGCGGTGAGGTATCACTTCGCCAGACTTTGAGTACAACCAAGTAGAGGCCAAGAAATTCGAAACAGTGGTTTGAGGAGTGAAACAAAGGGTGGTATCTCTGTATAGAGGAGGCAAGCACAACTTAGATGGGTGAAACATCATAAATTGTGGGAGTTTAGCTGGTACACATTTTTTTTTTTCTTGTTGAAAAATAGAAATGGTGTGACTGGGATTTCTGTGTGTCAGCTGCACAGGGGCATTCCTGTAGGCAGGGCAGTGCTCGGCAGTGCTGTAATGTGGCCTTGGCTCAGCAGCAGGGAAGCCTTCATCACTGGCTCTCTGGATTCCTCGCTTGCCTGCATTTACTGCTGTTCCTGTGAGATGTCAAAGCCCCAGCCATGCTAAAGCTTATATCAAAGCCATGGGCCATTCTATTGATTAATTAACTGCTGTTGTATGGCAAATCGCTGGGGTATGTTTCACCTGTGACATGGGGTTCTGTCAGCATTCACACAGCTCACACATGCGAGGAACAGTGGTACCATGCCATGCCACAGCTGTGTGACACTGTGACCAGGACAAGCAGAGAGATCCAGCGTCATGGAAAGGAAAGAAAATAATTATATGCATGTTACAAATTGAAAATAGTTTTGTTTCCATTTGGTTTTGTAATTAAGAAAACACAGAGCATATCTTTTATTGATGTGGGTTGAAATCAGGAAACAGAAATTGATAACTTTGTTAGAGGGACATGGTCTTCATCTTAGAGATTCTTAGAGAATACATAAAAATTAATTGCAAGTTGCTTAAACTTGCTTTCTCTGTTGCTAATTAAGCCTAGGTTTAATACAGAGCAGTTGCTAGTGCCTTGTTTGTACCTTAAACCTCAATCCAGATATGCTTTTGTAGTACTGTTTGAATAAGTGTATATTGTCTTTGGCCTGGTGTACACTGCACAAGGTGTATGGCTTGAGTCATTTTTCTAGACTGGGTTTAAAAAGAAGGCCCTTATGTTGGATCCTGCTTAGCTTGGGCCTGAGCACCAACATGAACCAAGGTAAAGCACAGCGGTCCCACGGGGATCCCATACTTCTGTGTGCAGTGTTGTGATACACAGGACTTTCTTCTGGCCGTTCTGCTATGGGATCCTACGTCAGGAGACTGATACAACCGATCATATCATAGTGTGTGTCAATGCCATACTTTTTTTTTCAGTCAGTGCTCTTTGAAAATGTATATTCTTTGGACAGTTCTAACTTGTAGGATGAAATGGCAAGGCATATGGGAAAACATATGCTGTGGGAACAGGTGAGTAACTGGAAGATATGTGAAAAAACAGGAGTTGACTGTCTGTTAAAGACATTGGGGAGATTTGCGTATCTAAAAATACCTTTTGATAATTTTCAATCCTGATGTCATGGTGAGATTAAGACTCTTGATGTAACACAGGAGTGTGTTAAAGTTACGTATCTGATAAAAAACTGATCGCTGCTGTAGCTGTCAATTAATATCAAAAACATTTTTCAAGTCATTCCTTCTTTTAGAGCTTTGTGGTGGATTCCCTGCAGAGTGTGCATGGGGAAGGAGGTGCAGCACAGTCCAGACATGGCACCTTCCTAACCCCCCCTATTTCTGTGATGTGCTCTATCTCTCTAACATGCTGGGGATAAATTGCATATGGTATTAGTAGCATGGTGTCTGAGTGATAAATGGTTTCTAAGCGCATATGATGATTTAGGAAGCATCACAATAGCTAAAAGTAGTTGTTTTGGTTAGAAACGTGGGCTAATTGAAAACACATCATAGAAGCAAGGTTGTAAGTCACACTCCTCTTACTCCACATGTATTGCACTGAACCATGTTAAAAAAAAAAAAAAAAAAGAAGAAGAAGAAAGAAACAACAACAACAACACACTGGAAAGTCATCCAGACATAAGAGATTACGTCTAGAAAAACTTTTGTTCCCAATGAGCTAAACACATTAATATGCATCTGGAATACAATGATATCAGCATGCTGAATCGCAGGAAGAGCAGGTATTGGGGGTTTAGGTTCTGTTTTTAAGATTTGTTTGTGCTCAATATTCAGCAAAAATAAAAGAAATATAATTAGAAGACCGTGAACCATGGTAAGAGTTGTTTCTTCCAAAGAAGAAACAATGAGGGGAGGATGTCTGCTGAAATGGTCCCTCAGTGCAGGCAGTTGAGAGATGGCCACAGAAGGAAATCTGTTCAGCAGCTCATAATTGGCCTGAGTTCCAGGTAGATGTTGATCTTTTGTTCAACTGATTTCCTTTTGGTAACTGTTTTCTGCTTTGCAATCAAGAGCCAGAATGAACTTATGCTTTTCCTTATTCTTAAGGAGCCTACAGTCAGTTGATCTTCAGGGAACAAAATACGTAATCACAGCAGTTACAGCAGCAAGGTAGAGGCAGAATGCTTCAATTCCAAGATGCTTTCTAGTTCTTGGGCTTTCCTATCTCAATTTGACACAAAATGGTGGCTTGCAAAAGGAAGCCTACAGTGGCAGGCATTAGTCAGTGTGTTTTTGACAGGTTGCAGCTCAAGAGAATGCAGCGTTCAACTTGGGAGCTAGCTGCGGGTCCTGCAGGTGCCCCCCAGCTGCTCTGAGTGGGCCCTGGGCCTGGTCACTGGGGGACTTTTCCTCCACCAGGATCTGATGATCTGGATGTAATGAAAAGGGAGGCTGAGAAGGAATTCACAACGAATCACAGCTGAACAGTGTGGTCAGATGATTCCCATACAAGAAAACTATTTAACAGCATATTCAGGCCACATGTTTGCAATTCAAAGATCACACCATTTAATGATTTATTAAATTGAGGCCTATCTTTCTCCAGCCTTTTTAAAAGGCTTCTAGGTTCTTACTAGTTGTTTTGTTAATGTGTATTAGATGGATAATTGATGAATCACAGCTACCTGTAAGTAGCCCTTGATATTTGTAACATTTTGACAAAGCATAGAGGGAAATGAAACAACAGGCTCCAAATGCCTTTTGGCTTTTGTAATTTTGAGTAGGTGTTAGAAATACTTTGAAGTAATTTGGCCTCTAATGAACAATGTTGTGTGCGTTCACAGGCATCAAAATGGCTGTGTTTCTAAAATCTATATACTATCTATATTGAGTATAATTTTAGGGTCAAAAGTATCATAGGTATCCTTCTTAGTCACCCGGCTTTGTACATCTGCAAGGTCTTTTTTTTTTTTTTCCTCCAATGTGCTTGAGAATGTTCTTATATTTCCAGACCATTTTTTTTTTGAAGCTAAGAGTATAGAAAAGAAGTAGCATTTATCTTACTGAATATACTGAGACCCACTAATATTTAACTAATTTTTGAAGTTTGTTTAAGTTAAGCTGTAATATTTAACTATTTTAATTCTAGACTATATTCTCGTAACTGCTAACTCCTTTTTCTAATTAAAAAGATACAATAACAGGTGTGTTAATTACCAGTAGCAAGCTATAGTGAACCTCTTATGTACTCCTATTTTCTGTGCATAAAATTTCTTTTTTAATAATGCCTTATAACAGAAGATCTTTTAATTATAGTAAACCAATGTACAACAGTAATATTTCTAGGAAGAAAAAAATGATACTGCTTTGGTTTTCATTAGAACAGAACAATTAGTGGAGAAATTAAAAAGGAAAAATAATACGAGGCTGACACTCACCCACTGTCAAGGACAGTTGATGAAGAGGGAAGCACTTGAGTGTTTAAGGTTTTTTCCTAGTTATAGGAACCTTGGAGATCTTCTTTCTCTGAAGAAAGCTGAGCACTGGTATGGTCATGAAACTCCCTGTACCAGAGAAGTTCTTCCCCCAAAAGTCCTGGGAAGACAATGCTGTGTTTTGAAGACAGGGTCCAGAAAAGCCTAGGAGGAGGTCTGTGAACTCCTCTACCAAAGTATAGTAAGTGACACCTCGTTCCAGTCTCCTTTCACCAGGCAGCACTTCTGCTGCTAACATGTACCAAGCTGAAGTGCAGTGAGGGTTGCTGTGGTTTAGGCAAAGACAGATGTATCACTCACTGTCTATCCCTACTAAAAAGATATCTACAGCTGTTTTTTCCATGGAGTAGTGTTTGAATGCTAAAACAAGACTGTGAAGGCAGACAGGGTGTTAAGGTTTGTGAAGCTTAAAAACAAAGGGGTGAATTTCCCTTACTGTTGTGTTATCAGAGACTTTACCAGTTCTTGCAGACAGCTGTTTCAGAAAGGGTGGTTTCAGAAATAGTGGTTGCTACTGCACTCAAATCATAAACAAGAGCTGTGTATAATGTTTAAGTGCTATAGTTGAATTTCATTAATGTTTTCAAGAACAAGCTCACATACATCAAAGCAAAGTCTGGACTTGTGATGCTGTTACGTATCTTTCTCTGTATGGTGTAATTATTAGAAGTAATTTATATTAAGGTAATGTCTAGGCACTGCAAGGATGAAGCCTATCCATGAAAGGCTTCTGTAAAATAGTAAGCAAGGAGATTATCCTGGCCTTGCGAGCAACCACTTAAGCATAAATCTATGTGAGGATGGATGGGTGACCCCCAGTTCCTGAAGGGACCTCTCTGGAGTTGCTGGTTTCAGCAGCTGTTCAAGCCTGCTGAGCAATCCTGCAAGGCAAGTAAGGCACTGTCAGTGGGATTTTCAAGGGACCTGTGCAAATCTGTCAGAGGAGTGGATGTTCAAGCTTTGTACTGCTACGTGCCCACTTATTTATTTGTAAAATATATGAAGCAGGGAACATTTCCAATTCTGGGAGGGGAAGTATTAATAAGAGGTAGAAGGGGTATATTATATATCTTATATAATATATATAAAGAGGTATAATAAGTCCACTCTGAGAAGTGGACTTGAAAATACCTTGCAGTTTTTTGTTGCAAGTAAGCTGAAGAGCAGAAAAGAAGCTGAGATGTAGCAAAGAATTATTTAATCTGAAAATGTAAAATATGTGAAAAATCTGCACCATAAGCTTGATTTTCAGGATATATGGTATTGCTAGGTCAGATTTCCTAGGATTTCTATACACTGAAAAACTTAAGTCAAAGCCTACCTTTCCTCCAGGTTATGCATTTTTTTCCTTTGCTTTTCCTTCACCTTTTGAAACCAGGTTTAGAATACTGTGAAATAGATGCATTTACATGAAGCTTGATATTCAAACACTGAAACTTTCCCCTTACCACACTGCTAAATGGATTCAGCAAAGCACTTAAACACATTCTTTAGATTGAAGTTTAAAAGAAGTTGCATGGAAAATAATTTACATTTGTATTAGTTCAAAATATGCTTGAGGACTACTATGCCTGTGTATACTTTCAGGAAATCTTTATTAGACACCGGAGGAAATTAATTTTGTATAGGTTTGATGTAACCTTTGCATGCACTAGGATTGCTGTCCATTATTTTTTGGTTTTGATATCTTAAATAGAAAATTAATTACAAATGAAATATTTAGTAAAATATTACTCTATTTAAGCATAATCAAACTGATTATGCAAGTAAAAGGCCATAATAATAGTAAAGAGAAATATACTCCATAAATTTTAGAGACATGTCTGTATACAAGCTTTACTTTCAGATGTTGAAAAATAAGCGTCGAATCTCATGGTTCTATTTCATGTTCTCTGCTAACTTGAGTGTAAAATTTAGATACAGTATAATCATCTTAAAAAAAAAAAGTGTCTCCAGCCTTCTCTTACAGCCGGAGTAGTATTTGACTGGGGCAGGGCTTTGAATTAAATAGGCTGATTTAATAAAATGCATCGTCATTGTTACATATTTCTAGTCCTTTTTCAGTTAAGAGCTTATGTATCTATTTCATATACTCACAGAAGAGGAGAGTAGCTCTTTAGAGGTGTAGTGCTGTTTTTTCTTGGTTTGCAAAAGGGACACAAAGTCACTTTTGCTGCTTTGAGTGTTTGAAACTGTTTCTTGAGTGTTATTTTAAATTGTTAGCCTTAGTGACACTAAAAGTTGTTTTAACTTTGCATAATAACAGGATTTTTTTCTTCATTAAGAGGGAGTCTGAATATCACCTCTTAAGTACCTAAGTTCATTTACTCTGGTCCTTCAATGATTAATGGAGAGGTTGCTTCAGAGAGTGATTTTTAAAACCTGCTTCTAGAGATATGAATTTTAAAACTTTAACTTAAAATTACTGACACATGTCATGTATCAATGTGGGTCTCTTATTTTATTTTTCCAAAACTGAAAAAAAAAAAAGATTAAAAATGTTCTAGTATTGTTTGCATAGTAGAACTGATTAAAATTCTTCTTTAGAATTTGGAACTTTGAAGATGAACATTTCCTGAAACTTCACACTTCCATTATATATGGCTCATAAGCTTTAAATGTAGTTACAGTTAAACAAAAGTATATCAGTTTCAACACATTAATCCTAGATGTGAGATGTGCAGAGCTGTCATTTTCACCAAGTACTCACTCATACATGATCACTGGAGTTTCCATGAGACTATTCCACAGAGACACTTTGCCTTTTAGTGGAAAAACATATTTTTTTTTCTCAGCAAAACTGAGAAAAATCTGTCTTCAAGGAAAAGCAGCTCTGTACAATCTGTTGTGCTGCACTCTTATTTCTACAAAGCCTTCAAGAGCACGGGAACCCGTTTTCATAATTGTGCCATAACATTGTGTTTTTATTTGCCTTTTTTCCTTTTAAATCTCTCTAGTAAACATTGTCAAGGAAGCTGCAAATTATCATTCAAGTGCCATCTGGAACAATTAGTCTTTAAACCTGATTATTTAAAAATGAGATGATCAAAACATTAATACTGGGTAATACATGATTCCTGTGCTTTGTATCTTTAGTTTCAAATACATTCATAATCTGTTAGTCTTCTTGCCCCCCAGCTGTATTTTGCAGGAATATCTTACTGATTAGTTTAATATATACTTGCTAAACATTATATGTGCAATGGTTCTTAAAGTAAAATGGCACTGAAACTGTGTTATTTTTAGGGATAGAAGCATTTCCAGAAATATTTGTAAAAGAACAAAGGAACATTTTTGGAAACTGGTGAAAAGTCAATGTTAGTTGGATCCCTTTTCTCCTATGAAATTTATTCCATTCCAGTCATTCTTTGAGGGAGGAAGGAAGTCAAAAGCAGAAATACCTGTTCTAAATGTTTAGTAGCTTTGGCAGGCTTTTGACCTGAGCAGTCAATTCTCCTAACATCATATAGGCCTAGACTAGAGGCAAGATGTGTGCAGTGAAGTAACATTTATAGGTCTTGACCTCCAGAAGCTTCAGAAGCACTTGACAGAGTTGAGCAGCTAAGGAAAGAATTTGGGAATGTGTTTACTCGGTTATGTTTCCTGACCAGTCCTCATACCAATGAGTTTTCCATAAGTGGAATTTTCTGCAGAAGGCCGGTGAGGAGCTAAGAAACACTCTCCACCATTGAGACTGCTCTCATAGTTTGTAAATTACCCCATTGCCTCTGCACTTCTGAGTTCTGCTGGTTGGGATTTTCAGAACTGGTTTAGGGTTGACCTGGCCAGCAGTCAAGAACCCACACAGCTGCTCACTCACTCCCCTGTGGGATGGGGGAGAGAATAGGAAGAGCAAAGTAAGAAAACTCATGTGTCAAGATTAAGAAATTTTAATAAGCCAAGAAAAGAGCAAAAAAAACCTGAGTGATGCCAAGGCCTCCCACTAGCAGACCAGTGCCCAGCCAGTCCCTCAGCATTGGCCAACTTGGAAACACAACCTCTGCTTCTATCTCTACTGCCAGTTTTTACTGCTGAGCATGATGCTAGGTGGTGTGGGATGTCCCCTGGCCAGAGCTGTCCTGGCTGTGTGTGGTGGTTTTACCGTGCTAGGCAGTTGAACACCACAACCGCTCTCTCACTCCCCCTCCTCAGATGAGGAGGGGAAGAAGTAAAGGAAAGAACAACTCACAGGTTGAGATAAGGATGATTTAATTAAAGAGGGAAAATATATATATATATAAAATTAAGGAAATATTATTATTAATTAAACAATTCAACTAAAGGGGGGAAAAAAAGGGAAAGGGGAAGAGGAAGGGGGAAAGGGAATAACTAAACAAAACAAGTAAAGGCTATGTGGAAGTGCAGAGGAAAGAAATTACTCTCTACTTCCCACAAATGAGCGATGCTTGACCACGTCCTTGAAGCAGGGCCTCAACGCACGTAGCCGGTGTTCGGGAGGAGGACAGACGTTTTCACAACTAGAGCCCACCCCTCCCCTCTTCTTCCTTTTTCCCCCTTTTATTGCTGAGTGTGACACCATATGGTATGGACTATCCCTTGGGTTGGTTTAGGTCAGCTGCCCTGCTGATGTTTCTTTCTCACTTTTTGCCCACCCCCTAGGAGGGTCAGAGAGAGTCCTGATGCTGTGCCAGCACTTCTCAGCAGCAGACACAACACTGGTGTGATACCACTGCTGTTCTAGCTACAAGTGCAGAGCACAGCACTGTATGGGCTGCTGCAGGGAAAGTTAACATCCCAGCCAGACCCAGTACACTGTGCTCCCTCTCAACCTCTCACCCACCCTTGGTCTGCTTGCTGTGTGAGGCAGAGAAAGTCTGGACACAGTGCAAGAGCTGTTCAGCAGTATTCAACTGTTTAAATAAACAATTTACATTTCTTTAAGTCTCTTGCATTTTGTGGGTAATACTGTCTTTTTAGGAAAGATAATAACTGATCTCAAATGATGAGTAGTTTATTGAATGTGACCTAGTTCTAATGAGGTGAGTGGTAATTATTTTCTGCCTGGTTGAGAAAAGCTCTGTGGGAAAGAGCTATGCAAGGTTGTCCTAACCATGACAGGAGGGGATGAGTGGAAGTTAACTCTTAAGAGACTGCTCTGGGCACTTAGATAATTGAATGATAGGAGCTGTACTGGAATCCAGATAGAAGAATTTGAGATGTGCTAGAAGATATTAAAAGGACTAAACCACCTTCGAGCAGCAGACTGACTTCAGATGCAGCTTCTTTGGAGAGCCCTGCAGTGAGTGAGCTTGTGTCTCTTACAGGAAGACAGATAAATTAGTGCCCACAGTGCTTGTGGATTTGAATTTTTAGTAGTTAAAGCTCTCCCCATAGAAGTTTCTGATTAACTATTGCCTCAGCAGCCTCAAGAGCCAGTGCTATTTTTTGTTTTTTGGACATGAGGCTACATGGGCTGCACAGGAAGGACTGCTAGAGCACTCACCTGCACAGTCTCTCACTTTTTGAATTTGATTTAGCTGAGGGAGGTGTTGTCTGTCCTTCCCCCATCTTCTAAAGGCCTATGGGGACACGTTGTCATGTCCTCAACACATCCTGCCTTTGGAGTACATTGGAGACAGAAGGGTATTTAGGGAGAAAGGACATTGCACTTCTCTCAGAAAACAAAGCAAACTAATTATAAAATCAATTATACACCTTCAAAATCATTTCAATATTCTAATCATTTTTTCACCACTCCAGGTTACAGAAAACCAACTGAACTGAAGCGACTGGGAGGTGCCAAGCTGCAATCAGAAACAATGTCTCCAGGCAGCCTGCTCCAGGTTTTCTCAGTGTTTTCCCTTCAGGTTTCAGAGCTCTGCCTTGTTGTTTCTCAGCAACAGTGAGAGAAGGGATCAATAGCCACATCTATGTCTCTATATTTTAAAATTGGTTCTGATAACTTCAAATATGGATGAAGGCTGGAAGAAGTGCTAAATACAGAATTTTAAAAGCATTCTTATGTTGACTCATATTTCCTCTTTTTGTATTTATTTTTGATGCAGTCTTCACAGACTGGAAAATGTTTTCTTTCTGTAGCTATGAGGAATACCTTGTTTCCTAAATTATTATTCTTATTTTATGGATTTGATGTATTATAAGGCCCTAGATGTTTCCCTTGCTTTCCATCACACTGCAGTACAAGAACAACAGGGCTAAGGTTAGGTGGGAAGCATCAACCAGTCAAAAGGCTGCTGACAAAAAAAAAATCTTTAATGGTTGAAGATTAGGAGAATCTTCCCACTCTGGATTTACTAATTTGTGTCTCTCTTACCTGCAAGTACAAGTTTACAGGAAACCTTTAGGAGTACAATCAAGCTGTAAGCTACAGCTCCTTTTCAGAATTGGCTGAAATCACCCTAACCCCCCCTCCACAGGTCTCTTTCTATAAACTTCACATTTTCTTTGAACCATCCACCACCAACAAAATCTAGTTCCCTTTGTGATTACTTTTTACTTGTTCCCTGTACAAAGGTCTTTAAGTCTTTGCCAGGTTTGAAGGCAGGTAAGCTTATTCTCTTACAAGCTCAGTGCTTTCCCACAGTCTGTAAACGCTGACTGAAGATATGATGGCACAGGATTTATTTGGTGGATAGCTTACTTTCTGTCTCAGTTTTTGATCCCTTATGAAGGGAATGAAACGTTATTGTATTTTTTTTTTTTTAACAAATGACCTGTTTAGCTTGATGAAGACATATGAATCTCAGCATGTCTCATAAACTGGATATTTCTATACAAACAGAATGAATGTATTGTGAATGCTCTGTTTTAATTAACATTCAGAATTATTTTTTTCTTGCTTTGCTTTGAATTTTTTCTTAACATAAGTCTGTAAATTTTTATTTATTTTTCCTCTTCTCTGAGTAGGCTTTTTTTTTTTGGTAATGTGCTAGGATATAGTTGTTTCCTCTGGTGTCTAAAATGAGTTTATCCTGTACTGGAAGTAATACAACCTCTCCTCCGCAAAAAGCACATTCTGTAAGAAGTTAAAAACAGTAGGAAATTAAGCTAAGGAACAGGTGCCAAATAACCTAACTGTACTTTTCACAGTTATGAGTAATCTCCACTTCTCTTTCCTAATGCCTCCGAATAAAAAGGCTTATTTAGTGTTTGTGCTGCAAACTGTAATATAGTGCTTCATTTCCCTCATAATTTCTGAAGCTGGGAGCTAAAATAATGTTTCTCTGGGCCTTAGCACATTGCTTGATCTTGCAAAGCCTATTTCATGGTCTGCTAGCTCCTAATGGAGATTGTTGGTAATGAGATAACATTTATATAAAAGTAAATTTACTGCCAACTTCCTAAAACTTACAAGCAATTGAAGTAACAGGTTATTTTAAGTTTTTAATTCATTTTATGTGTATGTAAAAATATACAGAGAGAGGTCAAAACTTCAGCTTGCTGAAAACAACAAAACCGTTATATGGTTATATGCTGGGATATCAAGACATATTATTTGCAAACTTTTAAATGAGGCTGTATATTAATGTTTCTGTTGGAGATGTATTTACATTTGGAGCTTCTGCTTCCCAAGTCACTAAAATAATTTGGCAATAAATGTTAAACCTCATTCAGTAAAATCAGATCTTATGTGTGTCTGTTAATGTAATCAACCTTAAAGCTTAACCATAGGCAAACAAACAGGGAAACTCTATAGATGCTATTGAAAGGCTTTGAGAATGACCTTGATATTAGCTATGTTAATAACGTTTCTAGTAGAGAATCTGCAGTGGGCTTTTTGCCTAGAGCCACACTGTAAATTATTGCTGCATTGCAGATTACAGTTTAATTGTTCAAGGGAAGCGGGGGAAAAATTATCATTCTGAATTCCCAAGTGAGATCTACAGTACATCAGTGAAGGCCAAACTGAAAAGTCAAGTATGACAAAATAGATTCTGTGTAAACCAAACAGAATCAAAAGATTCCC
>NC_048901.1:1621979-1717611 GCF_011077185.1 Oxyura jamaicensis | reverse complement strand
CCCCCCCCCCCCCCCCCCAAGAGCTCATTGTTCTATATACACCATCTGTGCTTTAACTTATAGGATGTTTCCTTTCAGCATGCACAGGGAGCTCTGTTTTCAAGTGATGGTGATGTGAATGCCCCATTGCAAATGTTCTGAGGATGTTTTGTTCAGATGTTTTCAGTATTTGTGTGGTGAGTGGTTTCTAGAATCAGATTTCCCATGTGGGATAATGAAAATAACATTCCTTTTGCAAACATGAAACAAGTTATAAACAACTAGACATCCAAAAATCTTTGAATTAACCCATGTATGTATTCAAAAGAGGAGGAAAAGAATATTGGGAAAGATCATTGTCTTGTTCACAACATTAGTAATTGGATTACATATTGATTTTAAATTCAATTCTGTATGTATAGAACAGTGATAATGTAATGAGTTCAAAGGTTTCTTGAGTTCAAGCTTGAAATAATGAAGCTGTGGCTTAGTTGTGTAGGTCGTAGCAAAGCTGAAGAAATACTTTACAGAATGGAACATCATGTGTGCACCAACTACTTTGGAAGAAACAGACTCTTACAAATATTTACTAGCTCTTTTTTTTTCTTGTTGTTTTCTTTGTTTGTTTTAAATCTTCACATCCAGATCACTCAAGACAGTGATAGTTAAGTGCAGTGGCTTCAGGCAGAAGGGAACCCTGTTCCAAGATTTCAGAAACCTCTCCAAATTACCTAAAATAATAACTCTTCCACATTTCTTCCTCTTTAATAATTCAGGATCTTAGGGCTTTCCATCACTACGAAGCGGTCAGTCTTTACTGTGTAGGAGGGTTAACTGAGAAATTTAGGTTTCATAGCCAAAATGTATTAGATGGTTTAAAACATGTGCTACTTTCATTTGCATTAATACAAAGCACAAGCAATGTGGAAAATAATTTTGTAAAAGGTTGCAAAAAAAAGCTTATAACAGTAAGATAATGGAGCAAAACAGGGAAAGCTCTCCCAACATTACAGGAGTTGGGATTTTAGGTTTTGCAGTCGTATTATCTTATTGTCTTGCTCTTTATAAGTGATGTTAGGTTGAAGTTATATGATTTTGCTTTTTTCTTTTTTTATAATCTGAGAGAGCACTTACTTATTTTCTGCTTGTCTAGTTAAGAGAGCATGTGAGAGAATTGTGCTTTTTATTTATTCCAATGTGAATCAGGAATAACTAAATTGCATTCATATGCAGTTAGTCCAGAATTAGATGGATAGAAAAAGAGAACCTAGCTACAATACTGATGAGCATGATGGAGGTGAGACTTTAAAGAAGGGGTTTAGAATCCATGTGTTTCTATTAAATTCAGGTTTATGATTTTGAAAAAGTTTTTAAAATACAGGCTCAGGAAATAAGTCCAAGGGGAAAATCCCCTTTGATTTCCACAGATGCTAGTGGGGGAAATACCTCGTGTTCTTTCCCTGTCCTTGTAGCTGTGAGAAGACAACCTAGCACTCAAGACATTTTCAAGAGAGTGGCTGAACCTACAAATTCAAACTGTTCACTCCTGCACCCTCAGCTATCCTGCTATTCTCTCCTATTCCTGCTGTTGTTCTCAGTTAGGAACTGACAAACCTGCAGCAGTTTGGTCAGCCAGCCCATGCAGCTGAACTGAAAACTGGGGGGGGGAGGATGCTTTTTAACTCCTGCATTTCTGAATAAGCTCTATGAACCAGATCACTTTGCAGCTGTGTTCCAGTTCACTCTTTCACTCTTCATCACTGTGGGGAAAGAGATAGAAGGGCATGGGCGGGACTGGGGTAGGCTCCTGCCCTCCTGGAGCCAGCTTGAGTGAGCACAGATGGTTGGCTGAGTTATAATTAGGTCTTGTCTGGACAGCTGGCTTAATGCTATCTGTGACTGAGGAGATGCTACTCACTCCTAAAACATGCAGCAGTGTGTGCCTCTGTACCCAGAATGGCTGTCTGCCTGTCCTGGGATGGCAGGGTGGGTCTTGAAACAAGATGTGGTTGGCACACTGCCCTTTCACAGAACAGCTTCTTCCACTGAGGACAGCACTTATCATGTATCAGGAAAAGCACAAATAAAGCTGAAAATCAGCTAATTACTTCACTTTTCTGGAATGTAGGTCAATGCTAGAGCAGACTTATTTTGTATTATTGCTATTTTTCTTCTGAATTTATAAAAGGATCAGAGCTATCTGTTCTCCAGGCATTTATGGAAAACTGGTAAATAAACACTCTAGTCACTGTAGAAAGAAACCAAGTAGCAATCACCAAGCACCTAATTGAGTAGTGATGCTGAGCCTATGATTAATAACAATACCACCGTGTCTGTTGCCCTTCAGCACTTTTAAAACACAAAACGAAAAGCCTCACACTGTCTTAGGGGTCAGATGACTGGCTGTTTTGAGTCAATGAAGGAAAAATATAGTAAAAGTACAGAAGTATCTCTTATTTGTTCAGAGTAGGGTTGTCTATAGGGCATTAGTGAATTTCAGCTGCCACACTGGAGGCCAGAGACAGTCTCTCAGCTAGGCAGGTAGCAGATCTGATAGAGTTTGGGTCAAGAATTACACCTTGGAAACCTGCAGGTAGTGCCTACATGCTGTGAAATTCTTTCTTAAATGTGTTCATGGTCACCTGCTCTACTTCACATTCTGCATAAATTCTCTCTAAGTTGCTGTCTTGTCCTGTTCCGTTTTTAAGATGAATACATGCCCTCTCTTGAAGTTTGCAGCAACTGACCAAACACTGACATAATGAACGCAGTTAGCAGGTGATATGAAGAGGTATCACTGTGCTTACCAAAAACATGCATGACAGACTAAGCATATGGGATCAGTATTAGAGGAAAGAACATCCTGTACCCTGTCTAAGAGGTATAGCAGTACCACTGACAGGAACTCATTTACGCCGTACCATTTGCTAAGTTTAAACCCAGGCTGGCATTACAACAGCCAAGAATCATCCATAGCCAAGAATCATCCATATTCCTGATCTCTGGAACAATAAATGTCATTTCAGATTTAGAGTTTGTCCTCCAGTAGAGCCATCATCACCGTGACAGCCAGCTCAAACAACAGCGTAACCCCACCTTGCTAATCTCAGCAGACCCAGAGGAGGTGCAGTTCTGTACGCGTAAAGGCGAGTGCTTCCCAGAGGTTCTCTGTGAGGCATCCTGCCCTCCTACAGCGGCCAATGCCCTGTGGTAGATCTAGGGTGCTACTTTGGCATTAAACTGCTGAATTTCCAACTCCACCTGGATAAATTATTCTTTCCTTGCTCTGGAAAGTTGCTATCTGTTATTAAATTATTCCTGTTTTCAACTTCTGAAGCACAGCTTTACCATACTAGGTAAAGTCTTGTACAATCTATTAAACTCTTCTTAATTTTCCTGAATGAAAAGTACTGTAAGAATGTGTTTAATCATTTCTCAACATATACCTGTTTGTTTTGTTTTGTTTTGTATTTTAAACAGTGGCTTAATTATTTAGAGTATAGAATAGACCAAAGTATACTAAAATTTTAGACTACATAACATTTCAAGAAACAAAGATGTTGTATCTTTGCTTAAAATGCTAAGTATATATTTTGTATCTGAAATGGGTCTTTTTCAAAGGAAAATAATTTAATATTTTGATTGAAAGGGGAGGAAAAAAAACTTTATCTGCAAAGAGTATGGAAGTACTTTACTCTGACCATTATATCTTCTGCTGAAATACTGCATAATTCAAGATTCTTTAAAGAAAATCAGTTTTTCTAATAGTTCAGTTGTTTTAGTTTGATTTTTGATATCAAAAAATAAAAAAAGAGACCACATAAAGAAAACAAAACAGCACCTAAGTGCTGAGAGGCAGATGGAATTACAGAGCTCTATTAGAACAGAGCTACTATGGTAAAATATTAATAAGAATGATTTCAATCTAGTGTGCATTGCCAAGAACTGTTTGTTTGAGAGAAAGCTGTCAAAAAAACCTGATGTAGTACAAGCGGTAGCTGGAATTGGAAATGTTAAACAAAATTATGTGCAAAGCAGAACTGAAATGATAATTCTATAAAAGGTCTCTGTGTGTGAAACCCAAATTGAATGTGATGGATGAAATTCAAAACAACAGATCTGGGACTGTTGTAATTATTGTGCTGAGCTATTGTAAACTTTTCATTCAGTTTAGCCTTCCAGGGTACCACGTATAACGAAGTTTAGGAGCTCTTCATTTGAAGCTGCAAGCTCCTATAGGTTGATTCCTCCTGGCAACGCTGCCAACTCTTGTCAAATCCTAAAAGGCAGCAGCAGGTTTTAGGAAGGTGAAGGGACCGTGAGTAACTTCACAGAATCACAGAACTGTAGGGGTTGGAAGGGACCTCGAAAGATCATCAGGTCCAACACCTCAGCAAAGCAGGATCCTCAGAGCAGGCTGCCCAGGTAGGCGTCCAGACGGGCCTTGAATATCTCCAGAGAAGGAGACTCCACAACCTCTCTAGGCAGCCTGTCCCAGTGCTCCGTCACCCTCACCGTGAAGAAGCTCTTTTGCATGTCTGTGCAGAACTTCCTGTGTTCTATTTTGCGGCCGTTGCCCCTTGTCCTGTCCCCACAGACCATTGAGTGGATCTTGTTGGATTAAGATTTTTTTTTTTCTTGTGAAGTGTAGAAGGAAGGTAGAGTGATATTGATACTGTGTTTCATGATTCATGTGAGTGAATATATGAGCAAGTGAACAAGGTACACACGACCCTCAGTCGCATAGAGAGATTTGAATGTGCATTCATCAGAGGATGGATGAGATGAGCCTCTGTTGCTACTCAGAGTCAGTGCTCTGCTGGAATTCCCTGACGTACCTAGCACAGACATTGGAAAAGTTGATTAATGAGGAATATTTGATCCTTTTATGATTCTTGTACTATTAAAACTTTACGGACACCTGGTTAAACTCTGCTCCATTCTATTCCACTATCTCCACTATTACATTATATATATATAAATCTATATATAAAAATAAATCCTAGATTTTTTGACATATTTGAGGCCTTATTGCACCATGCTAAAGAATTAGTAAACACCATTGTTCACTGAAGATTTCGTGACAAAGTTTTGGAAGGAGAAATCGACATGAATGGCTAGGCCAAGGTGTCCTGGTTTCAGTTAGGACAGAGTTATTTTTTCCTCCTAGTAGCTGGTAGGATGCTCTGTTTTGGATTAGGATGAGAAGAGTGCTGATAACACACTGATGTGTTAATTGCTGCAGAGCAGTGCTTACACCAAACCAAGGACTTTTCAGCTCCTCGCTCTGTCCTGCCAGCTGGCAGGCTGGGGGTGCAGCAAGAGCTGGGAGGGGACAGACCCAGGACAGCTGACCCCAATGGGCCAAAGGGGTATTCCATAATTCCATACCATCTGGGGTCATGCTGAACAATGTATAGGGGTGGCTAGCTGGGGTGGGAGGCTGGCTGCTTGGGGATGGACTGGGCATCAGTCAGCGGGTGGTGAGCAATTGCATTGTGCATCACTTATTTTGTACACACTATTATTATTATTTCCTATCTTAATAAACTGCCTTTATCTCAACCCACAGGCTTCACTTTCCCGTTTCTCTCCCCCATCCCAGAGAAGGAGGGGTGAGAGTGAGCGAACGGCTGTGTGGTGTTTAGCTGCCAGCTGGGTTAGACCACAACACAAGGTCATTCAGGAGAGTGCACTTCTGTCCAGATACTCTGTAGCTTGTAGCTTGGACTGTGTTTTAATTATATAATAAATTCCAACCCCTAGTACTGGAAAAATGCTTTGGGCACGTGGCAAAAGTGCTGAACTTGTTTAAAACCCTTTGCAGTTTCTGATAAATTTTTATTTGATAAATTATTGACAAGCTAACTTTGCACCAGCCAGTTTATGCTGAACAGGTATTATCTGTCCTTTGTAGCCAGAATAAAGTTCAGTGAAAATGTAAAGGCAACCTGAATTTCAGAATTTCTGCACTGAGTAACTTGAAAAATATTAAGTGTATGATGCCAAGTTCAGATCCACACACTTCTTACTGGCAACAATTACCGGAGAACACTAAGCACTGTGTTGTGTCCAGGACTGTACACAATGGAGAACAATTTCAGCTCCCAGCATATATCATAATTGTACAATGATGATCTTGACGTAAAAATTATGACAATTTTTTAAACAACTATCACTTGTCTTCAGTTTGCATGGGGCATGACAGAATTAAATTTAAAGCATTTTGAAGCAGAAATCCCAATATAGTAATAGAGTAAAGAAGCTATTCAGGAAAGGCTGGAAAAGCAGCGTGCAAAGATCACTGTTATGTCTTGGTTTAAAAGTAACATCCCCTTCTTGAGCACAAGGAGGAAGGAAGGCAGTATGGAGGCACGTTATGTCACTGGTTTGACTCGTGACATGGTCACATATAACAGCATCAGTGCAACTTGTGCCTGTGGCAAACTGCTGTGTGTAGCAGCAGAGAGGCCTGGGCTGGCACTTGAGAAGTTTTGTGTAATCACTGTCGCTAGCTGCTGCACTGAAGTGGGTAGGGCAGTGGCCAATGTTTTGATTTCACCAGCTCTCTAACTCTTGTGAGATCCTCCAAGAATGCTTTCAGGTGATGGAAGAAACACTGATGCTTATGGCACATAGTAATTTCAAGAGGCATTGTATTTTGCTTCTGGACTAATGTGCTATAAAACTTACACCTTGAAGAATTGGTCCTGTTCTAGTCACCCTTGTCACATTGTCTTCCCTGGTATAATTTAGCTATGCAGCCCAGCTTCTATTTTTCTTTTGTTTCAAAGACAAGTGTAATTGTCCTCCAAGATATGAGTGGGACTCCCATGCAGAAAAAATGAGGCCTGGTTACATCCATGTTTTTTAGAGGAATAAGTCTTGTTGGCAAATAAAGTAAGTCTTCATACAGTAAGATGTTGGGAAACAAGACAGCAAATTGTTATACCTCGTATATGGCTAGAGTAGTGAAAGAGAACTCTCCAAGGCAGAAGAAGTTCAGATATTACTGCCTTTGGGTTCTACTAATTGCTAAATTCCCTTACATTCATCAGAATTTAGTAGTAGTGAGAGGTTGCTGGTTTTGATGGAAATAACCAGAAACCTGAAGTGAAGGGTGAGAAGACTGTAACATGGAGCAGTTATCATGACTAATGAAATCAGAGTGAAGGCTGAATGACATTGGTGCCTATGTGATAAACAGTAGTAGGTCAAAATCTGAACACTACAATACCCCAGGAAATCACAGTTATATTTAGGAGGGAAAAAAAGTAGCCTGAAACTTGACTGTCAAGTTGAATCTTTCTTACTTATGTTTACTCTTTCACTGTTGTCTCTTCAGTTTTTTTTTTTTTTTGTTTGTTTCCTCCTGCACCTTGTCAAGATAAGCAATATTGTTAGGTTGGTACCTTAGGGTAGAATAAGAAATTTAGAAAAGTATTATGTGAAAATGCTCAGAACAGCTTTTGTGATGTTCTTCTAATTCTTTAGCAAAAAAATTTAGGTACCAGAAACTCCTTTCTAGCTCTCACCTCATAATCTTATTTTCCCTCTGTGCCACAGCACCAATATTCTGGAGCTGTTCCTTTTCTCATTTCCTATGACTTGTTTTTCATGCTTAGTCACTTTCATGAAAGAAAAATCTGCAGGGCCTATACTGCCTATACTGTCTTACTCCTTGCTGTTCTGTCTTACTTCTGGGTTGTCCTGTGCATGTCTCTCTTTGGTGTTGTGTCTGTCTTTTGGTTGTGCCAGTCCCTATTGTTTCAGCAGTCTTGTTCTAAATAAAGTACTTAAGGTCTGGGTAAAATTATTGGAGTAAGAAAGCAAAATGCTGGTGCAACAATGGATAAAATATGGGGCTGTTGAGTGAATAAGTGGATTTGCTAAAAGTTATTTCTTCATGCCACTGCCTACTCATGTTCACGGTGGCATTCAAGCATATATTTCAATGCTTTACTGAGTCAGAGTTTTAGTGATCTGTTTTTTAAATTATACTAAATTGTATAAATTACTCACACATGGCTTTGGAGCACATCAGCTTTTTGAGATGTTAGCCTTGTAAAATAAACAAGACTAAACCCCAGAGGGAAGAACACCCACATTCCTTTTCCACATTTTAGGCACAGGATTCTACTATAGCCAAGTCCTTCTCTTCCAATAAAAATCCCTGTGGTGAGTTACAAATATATATATATATATATATATATATATATATGTATATTAATAAGATCTTGGTGAATTGGAGCATGTGAAATTCGTCAGAAAACTTTTTTATAGATATTAGTGGAGGAATGGCATAGGCCTGCAGGCTAGGAAGCCTTTTTTGTCTCATGTAGGCAAAAGAAGTGTACTTTCACACGAGACTTTTCTTTAGGATGGAAGCGGATTTCAAATCCAAATGACACTTTTGGAGATTTCTTTCCCTGAACCAGGCACTTGAGGCTATCTCTGACTGAGTAATGAGCTATGAGTTACACCAGTCTTAAACACAAGTCTGTGTTTTGCTGAAGAATTTGGGGATTAATCACATGCTTATAATTGAATGTGTTTACTTGCTTTACAATGTTGCTGATCAAGGATCATCTCATCCCAATACTTTATGCTAAAAATATCTGCAAAATAGTTCTACTTCTATGACAGACTTTTCCCAGTTAGCCAAAATGAATATTCTAAAATCCTTATCAACTTAATAAATCTCTTCTCATATGATACAGGCTTTTGTTAGGGAAATGTAATCACATGTCTTTCCTTACTAAAGGTTGATGATTCTGCAAGTATAGGCAAGATGAATGTGCGTCATTCTCGCTGGGATTCTGCGCGTTCCTTGTTTCTCACAGCTCCTCCAGTCTTAGAATGGATGTTCATTTACATCAGAGCACTACTGCCAGCCATACTTAGTCACGCTTGGGGATGTAACCCTGGCTAGTAATTAATCAGGTTCCAATTTTGTTAATGAATGCTTCTTCAGGACATCTTACTATGTATTCCTCTCTAATACCACATACTGTACCTATAACCTAGTAAAACAAATGATTATCTTTAGTAGGCTGATATTTGTGGCAGGCTTGGAAAGAAGATGGCTGGATTCTTTGAAGCTATGATCCTGTAAAATTAGGATCCCTGTCAGCTCCTGGACTTCATGGCAAATTGTACCCGATAGAACTGTTCAGCAGCTTATAACATCAGTGTTTTCTGTGCAGATCTCTACATATTGCGTAAAGGAGATATTTTTCTCCCAATTTTTCAGAAAACCAAACTGAAGAATAGCAATGATTTCATTTGCAATGGAGCAGAGGGACTGCAGTAGCACCTTTCTGGCAGTTTCAAACCAGGAAGTCACACACTTCAGTCTTGTTCCCACCGTATTTGGTGGAGTAATTCACTGTGCTAGCTGGTCTGTTGGTGCTATTGGTCTATTTAGTACTCTACTGGAGTACTAAAACTTTCTTAATTTTCTGCCCACCACCTAGTCTGGGAACAAGCAGCCTGGCAGCAGCTGCTTCCTTCAAGCTGCAAGCAGACTGCAGCCTTCTTGGGAGAGTTAATACCATTTTAGTCTTCTGTGGGAGTTTATCTCAGTTTCCAACCTATGAATATACACATTAGTTGGGAAAATGAAAGATTTTCTTATTGATAAGCCATGAAATTAAACTCTCCTTTGATCTTTGCTGGAAAAGATCATACACACAGCTTTCCATGTGTATGAAGAATTGCATTAAACATCAAGACAATAAAACAAAAGCTATGACCATCTTCCTAGGGAATAATGGTGTCATGTTATGCTTTATCATTATGATTTATCTATGCATTATGTAGAAAATAAATCCTTTTAAAGGCTACGGTGAGGAATAATTAAATAGATGAAAAGTGCCATTATTAAAAATAATCAATGGAGTTATGTTGGTTGTGGTCAGATCCCAAACCTGTTGAAATCAGTGAAATACCTTAGACTGATTTTTGCTTTCATACCTCTCCATATAATCAAGAATATTCTGCAAGAAGGCTGTTGCATTTCTTTTTTTCTACTATACCATATAGTGGGTAAATTATTCAAAAGTTTGAGTAAAGAACATAAAAACTTATAAACCACGTCTTGATATAAATCGTGACATAAATTCAAATTTCGAATGCATTTAGGTGCCTAAAGACCAGGTAAAAACCTACTGGGCTTTTCAAATTCATGCAAGTGTTTTGCTGTCTGACAAAAAAGGACTGCAGATCAGTGCATTGGAATTTGGTTGTACACTCAAAATCTGGCTCTTAGAAAAACACCCATTTGGTTCTAAAAAATGCATTTAGTCATTAAGCTACTGTGGTGCCTTTGCAAATGTTACCTGGAAAAACTTCTAAAATAACGTTTAGGTTATTAGTAACTGCTATTTGCAGACTTCAGTAAATCTAGAACCACAGTCTAGTGAGTGTCTCAGATGTGTGTGGTCAGCAATGATTCTGGGATAGGTGGCTATAAAGTAATAAGACTTACAAGTCATCCAAAACAGAAATAGTTCCTTCTATTTTGTTAAATATAATTATTATGTTGAATGAGTTAGAAGAAAAAGATAAAATATTTTAAAAGGTCTTGGAAAAAGACTGCAAAAACATATTAGCAGTAGAGATGTTAATGACATAATAGAAAATTTAATAGCTGATACATGAAGCAGAATAAATTGTTTTTCTTCCCAGTAACTTTGACTCAGGATATTGGTGGTAATGGAAACATACCTACAAAGTCAGTGCAACTGCAAAGTTATTTAAATCCAAATTTTAACTTGTCTTGGAAAATGTCCTGGGAAACAATGTCCCTGTATCAACTTTGGGAGTCAAGAAAAAAAACACAGTATTGGTTGCACATCTAGGGTGGCATTGGAAGGTTTGTGTAAGTGCTTCATTTTCTGAGAGCTGAAAATTTGGATACTGTGAAGCTGGAGCTTGTAATGCAATGCTACCTTTTATGGACCCTGTGCTTATGTGTTATCAGATATTCCCAAAAGGCTCCTGGGTATAAAGTTTAAAGTTAAATAGTGAGTCAATGTAAAAGCAATTTAATCTTTAAAAGTGTGGAATGAGGAAGAAAAGCTGTCCAATGGCCAAGATAAATGCAGTTCTCTTTTTGGTAGTCATTTTTAGGCATACCCTAGGATTTTGTATGTTGTCTTAAAACCCATAATTTATGAGATGCAGTTTAATTGTCTTTGTATTTCATTGTGAACCTATGCAACTAAAAGATCTTTGCTTCCAGGCAGTGTGGGGAATTTACTACGGTCAAATGAATGAGTCAGGCAACATTAAAGACTATAGCATTAAACTGCCTTGTACATCAAGAACGCCCTGTCCTTAGTCAGCAAGGTTTGGATTTAAGCTTTCTGAAATAACTTTATTCTCAGGAGAAACAACTTTACAATGGAAGCCTGTTTTTTTTTCAGAAACCAGGCAGGCCTCTGTGTACCTAGTAAACCTAACATAATTAATGCAATTCAGTTTACAAGGATGGACGTGCACATACAATGTCAGGCGTAGTGAAGGTATGAAATTATATAAGCTCATTTTATTGCATTCAGACATCTCTGAAAGCATAGTAACTCACTGCAAAAACCTGATCAATAAAACCAATAAAAGCTCTCTTGCTACCTTGTCTTGCCTCAAAAGAATTTTATAGTCTTCAAAAGACTTTTTAAATCTTAAATCTTTAAAGATCTTTATAATCTTAAAAATAAGCAAGTGCTGGGAACAGCACTGCAACCCCAGCTACTCACAAATGGCAGCTTGCAGACTCCAAAGGTTAGGTAAAAGGGTTGAATTCTGTCCAGAGGCTTGTTGTTACCTGTTTATCAGCAATAACTGTGGATAAACGTAGCACAATTACTGGAAAAGTGAATACAAATTACTTTTGCTACAGAAGACTAGTCATTAGACCTCAGAGAAAAGGAATAGAATTACTTCTAAGCTGACTTCTCTTTTATCTTTTTTTTTTTCTTTCCTTTGAGAAAGGGAAAATGAGAGAAGATCCCATTCAGCAACTGTGGAACTCAATGTGCAGCGACTATTGGCTGTAAACAAGCAACTGGCTCCAGTCCCATGCTGTCAGAAGTCTATTGCATGTTTTACTGTAGACAGTATAAAACAACTACCTGGTCAAGTTCATTAAAAACAGGTTTAAAGCCCAACATAAACCTTCTGCTTCTCAAATGCAGAATCTTAAAAGAATCCTAAAGTATCCTGCTGAAATCCTGATAATTTATTTCTTAGCAACTGATCGGATATCGACTGCTGGCTGGTGGGAGCTCTCTGATGAACATTAAATAGCTGGGATTTAGAACTGGCTAAAAATATCACAGTTTAGGTGGTAGGAAAAATAAATACCTAAGGTTTTATTAACACTAACAGAAAGTGCAGCATGCCAGAAGGCAGCTGTGGAACCTGCCAGAACCCCGCATAGCTCCCAGTACACTCTGTGGGCCTTTCCACTGGAGGGATGGAAAAGTGGCGAAAGTTAGCCATGGTTTTTTGAGAATTTTGATTGGGCAAATTTGTGAGGTTTTACTCCCACAGAATCTCATCATCAAATGTGCAATTTAAGTTTGCAATTTCATCTGAAGATATCTGATTTTCATCAATAATCAAGCAACAGAAATACAAGTGTCTTCTGTCTTTATTACTTATCCATGAGGAAAGTGAGAAATGTTATCCCTACAGAAAGTAACCTTGCAAATTATGGGCTTGCAATTAAAGCACAGTAACCTCCATGGTCTCTTCTTCAGCCCAGGGCAGAGGATGTAGCTCCTCTAATGTGTCTCTTTCCTAACTAGGGCACGAGAACAAATATAATACTTATGTTTAGCAGTAGCTGACAGTATTGATGCTTGTGGCTGCACTGCAGTTAACTTTAGAAATTGTAGCAGAAATGACCTACCTAATTTTCCAGACAACCCCTCCTTAAGGGTTGTGTAGACCTGGATGTCTCTGAGATAAATAAAAATAAAAATAATGTGTATCATCTAATTCTGCAGGTAGCTGAAGGGAATAAATTTGTACCTCCCAATATGCTGTCCTCTATGAAAACTGAACTTTTTTGACAGGAACCGCTGAAAGCTACAAAGTGATGCAGTTATTGCTCAGATGTGTGAAGTAACTCCACAAAATGCTTTAGAATGGCAAGTGAAATATCTAGTTAAAATTTTAGAGAAATGCTTACCTCAAATATAATGTACTTAGAGACTTAGTTAACTATGATTTTCATGGTAAAAATGCTCTAAAGTCTTTAATAACCTCAAAGGTTGAGGACTTCAGTTTTACAGTATCAAAATGCTGACTGAGCCCTTCCTGAGGAAGAGTTCAAAAGCAAAAGCACAACTTGCTTTGATCAGAGACATCACCCTAATTATATTACGATTCTAGCAAAGTCTGCATTGCCTTGATAACTGCAATTGGCAAATTTTACCCTTCCACTCCTCCATTACACTATAAAAAATAACCACTTTTAATATATAACTCATGAGTTATGATAAACAATCTCTGACATTGTATGGTCTTGCCTCTGATTTCTGACCAGGAGACTAAGGTTTCCAGCATACTGGTGGCAAACATTCTGGCAGAAAGCAGAGGAAGGAAAAAACAGTCCTTCCTGGGTCAACCACTGCAGATTTCTGAAACTTGCAAATTATAGATAATATTTTGTTTAATTTAAAAACTAATAACTATACACAAGTCTAGCAGGTCATGGAAATACTTGTAAACAGACAATTCATTACATCTACAGGAGAAGACAGAAACTGAAGCCTACGGTCTGAAAGGAGAACAAAGACTGCTATTATGCAATTTAATACCCCATACTGGGACTGAATATCTGCCAAGGTCTGCATGCTTTTATAATCCTTACAAAAACCAGAAAATATTCCACCTTTTTTGATTGTGGGTTAGGCTAAATGAGAAGCTGTATAACACACACCAAACTACTGATAACTACAGATGAGACAGTCCAAATAAAGGCTTTAGAGAAATTGGATTGGGCTCAAATTCTGCCAAAGTCTAATAATTTATATGCACGTACTAGAAGACGTGTCTGTCTTGGATGTCATCTGTCCTGATGACAATTGCCTGGACTGTTCCCACAGGACTTTCCCTGCCCTAGCATGTTATTGTGTTTCTACTGTGTTGTGGTTTAACCCAGATGGCAGCTAAACACCACACAGCCGTTCGCTCACCCTCCCCCCTGCCTCTCTGGGATGGGGGAGAGAAACGGGAAAGTGAAGCCTGTGGGTTGAGATAAAGACAGTTTATTAAGACAGGAAATAATAATAATAATAATAGTGTGTATGAAACAAGTGATGCACAATGCAATTGCTCACCACCTGCTGACCAATGCCCAGCCTATCCCCCAGCACCCAGCCCCCCACCCCAGCTAGCCACCCCTATACATTGTTCAGCATGACCCCAGATGGTATGGAATTATGGAATACCCCTTTGGCCAGCTGGGGTCAGCTGTCCTGGGTCTGTCCCCTCCCAGCTCTTGCTGCACCCCCAGCCTGCCCGCTGGCAGGACAGAGCGAGGAGCTGAAAAGTTCTTGGCTTGGTGTAAGCAGTGCTCTGCAGCAATTAAAACATCAGCATGTTATCAGCCCTCTTCTCATCCTGAACCAAAACATAGCACCCTACCAGCTACTAGGAGGAAAATTAACTCTGTCCTAACTGAAACCAGGACATACTGTCAGGCTTTTCTAACTTGCTGTCTTTGCCAGTTCTTCCCACCTCTTTTCTTCTGAGCTCTTTCTTTCCTTGGTTAACAAATCTACAGAAAATAGAGGAGGAGTATCTCTTCTCTTGTTTCTCATGCATGGTGTTAAATTACTCAAAGCAATTATGCAATTACAAAAAAAAGTTTCTCTAGTTCAGTCTAGAAATTGCATTGAAAGCATTTTGCTGTCAGGCTGTACCAAAAGTCTCAACTGTTTAGGTGGGAACTGAAATTTTGGAGGCTTATAGCTTAACCTCCAGTCCTGGGAGGATTTGCACACCATGACACTGCAGTGATACTTTCCCTCTGCCAAATTTCAATTTCCTACCCTCTCTACTCTCTAGCCTGAGGGTGTTAAAATTTAAAATGGAATTTTCCTTTTAAAAATAAAATAATAAATAATTTAATATTAATATTAATATTAATTAATAAATACTATTAAAAATAATAAATAAAAAATTATACACTTACATCTTTCTTAATTAGTTCATCTGCTTAAGCTCATACTTTCCAAAATCTTTCAGTCTGAGGTAGGCACCCAGCAGCAGGAAATTCATAGGAATGGTCAATATGGTCAATACTGGCAAAGTTATAACCTACTAAAAATAGATCTTATTATGGAAGGCTTTCAATATGCTTGCTGTAAGGGATAGTGTCAGCTCCCTGTGTATGAGACAGAACAGAGAGCCTGGCTTTTTGTGGAGGTGCCTTGGCAGAGACCCGTTCATCTACTGAGGCAGTTCACATGCACAATGTTTCTGGGCACATTTCCAAACAGAAAGTGGAGTAAATGCTACTTCACAAGCCAGAACAGGATTGAAAAACTTGCTCTGTAGCCCCTGTGCTCTCAGAGCAATGAGCAAAAATGGTAGGGTGAGACTGTGTCTTATAGTCTCTGTACAGATCCCAGAGATTACTGTCTCCTGTTGTTCATCGCCACCTCTTTCAGGGGTCATCACCTCTGTCAGTTTGCCAATGGCAGATACAAGTGGTGAGTTGGATCAGTTGGCTCACTGATACAACAGATGTGAAGGCAAAAAAAAAACAAAACAAAATAAAACTAAACCAAAAATATCCCAGAGAACCGGAGAAATGTTTTATTTATTTTTAATGGAAAAACCCTAACACATTTACTACACTTTGCTGTAAAGGCCAATTTGCTACTACTTTGTCTTACTGAATTTCTTGTCAAGGAAATATTAAGTTACTCAGTTCATCTTCAAGTGCTGGTAGATTAGGTACTATAGTGTTCTTAACCTCAAATCTCCAGCACCAAGTCAGTATGAGCCAATGGTTTTCTGATTAGCCCTATATCTATTTACCTTAATCTGCAATGTTTCTTCTTAGTGACAGCAATTCCTCAGCAATCCTGTGACTTCCTTGATTACAAATAACATACTAATCTTCATTATGTTGTTGTGCTTTTTGTTTGGTTGTTTGTGTCATGGCTACAGTTTACAAGTAGTGTTTGAACTGCTTCTCCATGAAGAAAAGAAAACCTATTTACCTTGTTGCTTTTCTTTGAATTTAGTGGGATCATCTTTCTCAGCTCAAATCACAGTTAAAGCACAGCAGTTTGGTATCCCTGGGTGGCTGCAGGAATCAACCTCCTTTAAAAGGTATGCAACATCTACAAACTATTTATTCACTTAAAAATGAATCTTGCTGAGAAAATTCCTTTAGATCCCAAACTAGCCTAGCAGCTTTTGGGACTGACTAATGGGGCAGCTTGAGACATCTTTTGAGTTAAACTGAAGTGATGAAATAATGCTGTGTGTACCTGAATTCATACCTGAGAAACAATGAGTATTTCAAACACAGTTACCATTCAGGGGCTGGTTTATTCCCCGCAGATTGTGATGGGAGAAAGGGATGAAGTTGGTAATGTGTGCTTGCAGAATCAGCTGTGTTGGAGGAGGGTTTGTGGCTGGGGCAGCAGCGTAGCTGATTTCTGTGAGAGGTTTTTGGGGGGAGGAGGTTCAAATTCTGCCTGCCTGGGCAAGAAGCTCTTCTGAAAGTAGCAGTCTAGAGGGAGGATGCTTCTGTTTAGTTGGATGGCAGTAATAAATCAGATATGGTGGAGTTGCAGGTGAGACTGAGGTTGAGGATGATTTTGCCTTTTGTTGCTGTCAGCTATACTATATATATATGTGGATACTGAAAGTTTTGGGGTGAAATTCATTGGCTGCTATTAGTTGACAAACAGCACTGGCAGTATGTTGGCCTGGGGCTCCCTGTTTTTGTCTGCCTGGGCCTCTTTCTCCCTCACTAGAGTTTCACCTGGGGAACGGGCAAGTCCATTTTTCATTGTCCCCTCCCCTTTGTTTTACCTAGCTGAGCAGTTCTGACAGCAGCTTAGAGATGTTGTCTAAATCTTAGCAGAGACAGCTAATGGGGTTACTCAAGGGACTAACTGGTTTTGTCTGGGCTGTGTCCTCTTAGTTTTTGCTGCCCTTGGCATGAGGAAAGTGGTGTGGGTGCTTTCTTGTGCTGCAGCTTTCTTGGTCTGCATATAGCATGGGTGAGCTAGAGCTTAACCTTAGAGTTGAAGTGAATCTTATTACTAGGTCTGCATTAATCTCTTTGACAAGTCTGCTGTACACCTCAGTGCATTTCTACTGGATCCAAATCAATTATTTTTGCTATGGACAGTAATCTGCTTTAAATATAGCAAACACCTACACAGGACATGAAGAGACATGCAGAAACTTCTGCTAGCATGCTTCCACTCTATAGTAGTGCGATAGTTGTAACAGGAGAGAAAAAAAAAAGCTAGCTCAGCAAATAAGAAAGAAATAATGTTTTGTCAATCCTGTACTGGTTCTGTCTACCTTTATTGTACATATAAGGTTGTGTAAGAAATAAATCAGGAGCAAGTAAATTGGATGATTGCAGAAAGCCAGTCAATCATTCCTAATCATCACATTATGCTTGTCAATATCTTTAGAAACAGCTTCTCTACAATGAGGGTGAAGAAAAACTTCCTAGCACAGTGTCTATCACCTGCTGAGCTTTTAGAAGTCTGATAAGCATAATATGATATCAAGTTTGAAAGATCTGTTTTTTTTTTTTTTTTTTTTCTTTTCATTTTCTTTTTGGTGAATGCATGGTTTGTTGGTGTGTGTGTGTGTTTTTTTTTTTTTCTTCTTCTTTTTGTTGTTTATTTATTCATTTTTTTAAAAAAGAGAACAAACAAATCTGATTAGCATGGTGGTTTGTTTGAGAGTGATCTGGGAAAAAAGCATGTGGTAGAAAACCATTTATTAGGTTTCACAGAAGCAGAAAATCAATGTGTTTGCCTCCTTCAGGGGTGGTGGTTATCTGGGGTGTGCATACTTACTGCCACATGTCACTCCATCATTTCTGTGGCAACCTGGTTAAAGATATTATCTTCTTTAATGAAATTTAGTTTATTTGCCCAAATTATCTCAAAGTCAATTACTACTAAAATTACTTACTAAATGCAGTTCTGCTTTATGTTAAAGAAGATTGATTTTATGTTCTCTGGTGGACCCCTCAGTGGAATATTTTATGGACTGTATAGAGGAAACCAAGATCAGTAAATCCAAAAGTCATGTTCCTTTTGCCTTTCCCCTCTAGTTCTCCCTTCAGCTACTTTGTCACAGTGAGCTGCCCCTCTGGAATAATAACCTTATTAACATACTCCAAGTCTCATTTTTCTTCTTCAAAATCAATCTGAAAACCTATCTGCACTGCAAACATTTCCGCTCATAATGGTGATAAAATTCTTCTGAAATCATTCATTAGACTTCTGATTCTTTGTGTAAGTATCTGTATGCAGTTTTACCTTGATTAAAATGCTGTGAAAATTATATTACACTGTGCAAAAAAAAAAAAAAAAAGGTAATTTCCCTTCCAACAGAAATGAGGCCACTTCAAGGGATAGACTGCAACAACTATTTAATACAGCTTAGCAATACTGAAAAATCTGTAGATCAGATCAACATTAAACTGGCAAAGAGAATTAAATTAGATACAGGAAAATTTCTAAAGCTTGCACATGACTAGGAAATTGTGAACTTTCCTATTACCAGCATAAGGAGCATTTTATTATTATTTTTTTTTCTTTTTTTAAACAAGTATGTTTAAATTGCAAGACAGGTGAAATTTTAGTGTCTTGAAGCTTATTGCTCTATTCTTAATGGCACTGCTAAAGTCAGAGCCTCATCCAGGTATGGAATAGCTTTGAGGTTAGGGATTTGACTTCCTGTGTGGGCGGGGAAGAGATGTTTCCAATTTTGACTTGTTGATATGTGGTTTACAGGAGTGAAATGGTAGGCCGAATTGCAGAGCCTTTGTGAGTCAAAAGAATTTTCTGACAGCAAGTTCCTATCCTGAATTTGCCTTTCCAAGATTTGATCTGGGCTATTTGCTGTTCTGAGTGTGATGCTAGGACCTTTCTTGTATGTTGGTTGTTCAAGAGGATGCAGATATTCTATCTGGAACTACTGAGAAGCTGGTCTGTGAAATATAATGGAAAAAACAGTCTGCATAAAGGGTGTTTCTTTGTTGGTATTGCAAGGATTGTCAGCTCACTGCACTATTGTATAAGACTGAGGAAGGTCAAATCACAATGCTATATGGAAAAAGAAATTTTAATATGAAAGGCGGAAAGAAAATTGTGACAATTTTACTGGAATATTTATTATTGTTATAAATAAAACAAACCTACATTCTGCCTTCCTTTAGCAGGATCTTACTGAAATGAGCTGCATATATCCCTATTAATCCACCTCCTCTTCAAGGATATGCTTAATGAAGCTTAAAGAAATCCTACCGGAAGGCTTACCGGTGAATACAAGACTCACATTTTGTTTCAGGCTTCAGGTTTATTTTTGTGCCAGATACTAGGTTTCTGGCTTATTTCAGGCAAGCACGAAATTGGAGCAGGAAAGGAGAAAGTAGCCCTGCTGCATGTCAAACTGACTTAAAAATTAAACAAAGTAAATATGTATTTAAATTATCTGGTGATTAACCCCCTTTATAATCTGTGACAATTTAATCTTGCAAGCTAATTGTGCAATGACTGCACTGTTTTCTGGATTGGCAAATTTACCCTGAAGGCACGTCACTTTAAAAATTTGCAGTAAAAGCTGAGTCAGCAGCTGCATAGCTTGAAAAGCAGAGTGAAGAGTTTAGCCTATTTTTATTGACACCAACAAAGTGGCTGAAGAAATATCGTGATCTTCTCAGAATTATCTATTTGTCCAAAACAGCCTTTTTGGCCTTATTTTTTCCTCTGGCATACCTCTCAGCAATTGTGGGTCAGCTCTGTTTGTGCTGCCCTTAACACCAGGGGCTACTGTCAGTGAGCGATGCTCTTTACCACCATTCCAATAATAAATTTTAAAAAGTGTTAAGATAGATAAACAATCAGATTCTGGAGATTGATGACGACTTTTCCAGTACCAATTTCAGAATTTGATAACTAACTGGCTGAGAAAGAAAAATAAACATTACAATAAATCCTCAATTAGTATATGTTTGTGTAAAACTGTGTGGTTCATGAGTCCATTTGGATATGTCACCTTCAGGAACCGTTAACACAGGCTGGCTAACTATTTATACAGTTTAGTTTGTCTGTCTTCAATGTCTTGGCCTACTGCAGACCCCTCAAGAAATCACTTATTTTCTATAAACCACTGTTTGTGTGATACTGTGATCAGCGTTTACTAATTGACTGCTTCAAAAGAATGCAACATAGACACACTTTCTCTCTCTGTTAAAACATTATTTTTCACACACTTTTCCTTCACTTACCTTTGTTTCTGGTCTGAATGCTGCATGTTCCTCCTTGGGCTCCTGCTGAGTGAGGCCCCATGTTGTGGGGAAGAGCAATGCCTGATCAGTTCATGAAGATGCAAAAAGTAGTTAAAATGAATCATTGAATTATCTAAGACAATCACTGACCAAGGTCAGAGGGGTGTTTGGCCTCTCTGTGGTCCAGTTCAGGGCTGTGTCTGACTCCTGCTGCCTGGCCACGTGCCTAGGCTGCAGAGGATTAGGGTTGTGCCTGGGGGCAATGAAAGCAGGGCAGGGACACATGACCTTTCGCCCTGTGGCTGCTGGCCCTGGGGGTTAGGATGGGGGCAAGAACAGGCACAGTCCTGCCTTGTGCAGGGGAGATGTCCCTGAGGTGGGCGCTGAGCAAACGCTGAGGGAAGGTGGGAAGGAATAGCCTGAGGAAGAGACCCTGTCGGCATTTGGCAGCCCTTTCACACTTGCTTGTCTCAGCTAGAGGGCTGTGGGGCCCCAGAATGGGGGTCACATGCTGCCTTTTCCCCTGCTGTTGTTCAAGATGGCCATTGCTGTGGAAACTGTCTGCCAGCACACCATCTGCATGGCTGCTGAAACAATCTGTCTGTGACGTGCCTTGCACATGCGACCTGGCAGCCTGGCTCCCTGGGGACAAGTGCTGCAAGTAGGTGTGAGGCCTGAGATGGAGGGCTCGTCTCCCTCACAGGGCCATCCTCATCAGCGCCCGGATAGCCTGGTGGGGCACCATGGCTGACAGGGAGGACAGCTGAGGAGACCCATGGGAGGTCGGTGGGCTGAAGCCCAAGACAGGAGGAGGCTAATGGTGTGTGTAAGTTTATTGTGGCTATCCTTCGGGAGATGTCCTTCAGACTTTTTTATTTTATTTATTTATTTATTTATTTATTCTTTATAAGGGTGGTGTACAGAGCATTTTGTAGGTGAAAGCTGTGTCAAAGTTTTTACCTCATGATTGACTCCTGGAGGCCTGCAGGTGTGCCTAGGGTTTCACAAAAAAACAACAACATATCGTCACATTATGAATGTAACTTTCTGGGTGGGGAAAAAAAATATGTTTTATTTTCAGTTTTAAGTGAGAGCGGTAGTTCTTGATGTTGTTTTGCTACTGTGTCAGAATGTTAGTATACCTAACTGCTTTGTTTCCTTGTTTTGTATACATGTGGTGTCTCTATTCAATATTTTGTTTCCAAACTTCTCTCTAAATCTTTTCATATAAAAATATATAGCATGTCAAATTAGGTTACACTAAATTACTTTCTGTCCCAGGCAAACATAGTTTGGCTGTAACTGCATGACCTGAAAAGCTAGAACTACTATTGAGTAAAGGCATATGACTCCTCTAGGTAAAATAAAGTAGAATGAAAGATCCTTGATTATTTTCTGCCTGGATGATACTGCTTGGATCACTGGAGAGATGATAATAAATTTTTATTACTTTGTAACTCCAGCCACCTGATGGCTGTTCTGTTTTGCTTGTGGGTGCTGGTTTGCAAGCAAGACACTTTTTATATTTCATATCCTGTACATGTCCAATAGTAATCTATCTGGACTCTGGTCTTGGATTTTTGTTGCTTTTTCCTTAAGGCAATCTTGGACAGAATTTGTCCAGAGAATATTGATGACTGCAACAAAACTCTTTCTCCTGTTGAAATATGTCATAAAGCTCTGAGCAGCCACAGCACACATGGCAGCCATCTCCCTTGGAAATCTGTAAAACTACAGTAGCACAATTGAAGCTTTCTTTATTATTACAGGCTTGTAATCTTGTCTATAGACTTAAGCAGGAATGTTATTGCCTGACCTCATATGACACGGGAAGATTGCATAGATAGCTACAATGTCATGCCCAGTAGCTAAAACAATTGCTGATCTCTAATTTTCAATTTTTGATTCAAAGGCATGGTGAGTGTTGAAAGCCTGCCACATAGCTGGATGATAAGCTGTTATAAAGGTTAATTACACAGTTTACTTTCTCGAAAATCTGTTTCACTTTCTGGTCTGAAATTTTGGACTACTGTAACAAGGGGACAGGCTCTTGTACAGAATATAGTCCAGTGGGAACTTTTCTGGAGGAGAGTTCATTGTAAGAATCAGCTTCCACTGGGGTGAATCAGGTAGCAACCCTGTGAGAGGCTTGCAGTGGGCAGTGTGAACCTGATGAGAAAAGGCCCTGAGAAGTTGAGAGGTGGAGAGTGGAGGAGCATGGAGGTGAGAATAAGGGGCCAGGAGCATGAGATTCAGAACTAGCTTTTTGTAGGATATTTCTCCATTTTAATTTTATTTGAAGGGGTACTGTGGGCTTCTGCAGTAAAAAATGTGATCAAATCTAATGCACAACCTAAGTCTGGAGCTTTGTGAGCTCTGCTGTTCAGACTAGCAGTACAGATCTGAGTAGCTTGGATGTGGTATGAATTGACAGTTGTGATGATCATCTTTCAGCAACTTTCTGCAGTGTCATACGATGTAACCTCCTCTGCCAAATGGCATGTTATGCTGATCACAAATAGGCTTGAAAAGGAGTTCCTAGTGAACAGAAATAAGAGACAATAGCTAAAAAAAGCAAACCAATTGTACCCAGTCTAGTAACTTGAAAATTACTCTGAAGCAACAACTTTCCTCTGAGAGGGTCAAAGAATTACAGTAACTGAGTAATATTACCTGAGTGGTTTGCTTGTGCAGGTCAGTCATGGCTGAATGCCTTAGGGACAGCCGAAGAGAAGCATCACCCCAACAGGTGAAGCATGTAGTGTCCCTCCTTCCTGCAGTAGCTGCTCTGCCCAGAGCACAGTGCCTTCGCTGCTTGTTGTGTAGCGTTCTATCAGCTCGTGTGGGGACGGTCCTCAGCATACTCACCAGAACCTGTCTTGTGCTGAGCAGCCTGCAGCTGCTGTGTGCTGGTGGGGCTTTCTGAACAGTGCCACTTCTACCCCTGTGGCTAGTATGAAAGAGGTTCCCTCCCTTGTGCTCCACACCCCATGTGAATGCTGCTGCAGTATGTTTAAGTACTACTTTATTTCTTTTACAGACATTCTTGGTCTGCATTGGTGAGGTAGTGAGCATAGTGGTATACCAGTATAAGTCTGACAATGATATGACAGTGAAATGACTCTTTTGGTAAGAAAATTGTGAACTACTATCATTGTTGAGTTGCAAACTTTCAAATGTAGATCAAGTCTAAACCTTGCACTTGTAAAGGGAAGTAGGTACAAAGCCTGTGCCCAGATTCATTCAAAGCGGCTTTTAAGTTTCTTTTGATTTCTGCGCAAAGACTGTGTTTATTGTTTTCAACACTGAGACATGGATGCTGAGAAAAAAAAAAAAAAGTGTTTTGGGAAAAGTTCAGTGGGTGTTATATGCTATACAGTTTCAAAGGTAACTAATAATGTGTGAAGCTGACCCTGGGGACTGCAAGCTTGCTGAAGTATTCATCATGTTTTATGGGTACCCAGAAGTTATTTACTCAATAGCTAGAAAAAGTCAGTCTGTCTTTTGGAAAATATTTGCATTTAAGGAAGCAACGCTGTTAGTCAGAACAAGCACCATCTTGCTATTGTCTTACACCCTGTGGTCGGATATCTTCTGTGCTTGTGTTAATGTAAGACAGCTATCCTTCTGAAGTGGTAGTTACTTTTAAGGTGTAGTGCAAAGGTTGTTAATACCCTGTGCATCCAAATTTAGAAACAATTTCTGACAGTGAATTTCAAAGTCTACAATTATTTCCTGCTGTAAAAAGAAATCCCTAAATCCTGTGAAAACACAAACTGCCAAGATATGGAAAATTTGAGGCAAACTTTAAAATAGAAAGTAAACACTGTATAATAGCTCTTATTCAGTTCATGTGTAGTTGCAACTCTTGTTGACTCTAACAGGAATTGGATTTATTTATATGTCAGGCCTTCTATAGTTCAATAGGTTCTAAAATATCAAAGCATATGAAACAATTGTATGCATTTTGAACTTATGCAGGGTTTGAAAACTTATTTTTTCATAGTGCTGCAGTTGTACACAGAGGACTTAAACTTTCAGAAATGAAATTTACAGTCTAGAGATAATCCTTTGATTCTGTGACTGTTTAAATATTACTCATTCTCTTGTGAATATCTGGTTTGGTTTTCTAGAAAAGAAAAATATCTAGCCCCACTAGGTGAATGCTGAGGTAGATAGGATTTTGGAGCTGGTACAACTGTGTAGATGTGTGCCATTAAATTTTATGATATGTTTGTTTCTGAATCTTAGGGGCATATACTCAAGTTTTCCATATGCAAATGGAAAACCCATTTTTCCCCACCCATCATAGATATTTTGCATAGCTTGACAAATATTAGGACAGACATTTATTGGTATAAACAATGCTGCAGTTGAAAATTTAGTAGAGCTATTTTGAATTACTCATGAAGAAACTGGCTTTTAGTTTCCAGGGGTCTTGTATGATTTGATTTTTTTGTTTCCAAATATTTGAGCAGAAAACATACATTAAACCCAGAAACCTGTGACTTTCTCTAGCTATTAGAAAACAAGTGAAACGACAAGTGCAGAAGTTGAAAATATAGGTGTGTGCTTCATCTGAATGTCCCTGAGGTCATGTGCTTATCAACTGTACTGGTTGAAACTCTTAGTGAGTGTCAAGTGACTAGTTTGTGGAAACTAGTATGGAGGTGGTTCAGGAAGCAATCCCGCTCTACTGTTAAATATAGAATAACTATTCTGAAACATCTGCTGCTAAGGTATGGAAGTAATGCTGATCTCCCTCATTTCAAAGACTAGAAGAGGGTTACTATAAAGAGTGCTACAGTGCAACATAGTTCAGAAACGAAACTCCACCATACTGCGCTCTCACTGCCCCTCCTCAGAGGAAAGCCTGGGAGCATGGTGTGTGTGTGAGGGGGAAGGCTTACAGGTTGAGGTAAGGATAACTTCAATAAAGAGAAGGGGGGTGGGGGGTTGGGGGGGAGGGGAGGAGGGAGAAGGAAAAGCTGCATGGAAGCAGAGAAAAAACAATTCTTTACTCCCCATCAGCAAGTGATGTTCAGCTACATCTTGAGAAACAGGGCCTCAACATGCATAGTGGTTGTTTGGCAGGACAGACGTTTTCATAATGAGAGACCCCCTTCCCCAGCTTTTACTGCTCTGTGCAATGACATTTGGTGTGGAATCTCCCTCTGGTAGGTTTAGCTCAGCTGTCCTGGTGAGGTCCCCTCCCCACCGCTTGCCCAGTGCCAGCCTACATGCTGTGGGGGTTTGGAGAGCCGGCTTGGTGCTGTGCCAGCGCTGCTCAGCAATGGCCAAAGCACTGCTGGGACAGCAGCGCTGCCCTGGTACGGTGCACAGCACAGCCCTGTATGGGCTGCTGCGGGGAAAGTTAACTCCCTCCCAGCCAGACGCAGTAGAGTGTTAAAATATTATCTGTGGAGTGTTTGCCAAAAACTAAAGTGCTGACAGGCATAGTTGGAATCTGAATCCTGGTGCTTGTTAGCACTTGCTGGCAACAACAGTTACAAATTGCTAGAAATTGCCAGCAAGCAATTATACAGCTAAATCCACAATTCTGTGAACCAAGTGTGTTTTGTTTAGCTTCAAGGTAAGTACTACACTGGACAAAGAATGTAGACCACAACTCTTCTAAGGCAAATCGAAGCAATGAGATTTGCCCTCCCTCTCTTTGCCCTCTCCAATTTTTCGGCTTCAACAGAACAGTTCTGATTAGAAAACTAATTAAATGCCCGTGTTATTTGAGAGTGCCTACTGTTTCCCATTTGTTTTGGAAGCTTGTTGGTACAGGAATGATCAATGGCAAGTTTAAGTATGCTCTGGTATTTTAATTGAAAGAGATCATACTGTAGGTATGATTATGGTGACCACCTTTTTCAAACTAATGGAAAACTAGGAATGAGCACAGGGATTGGGGATGGGATTTGCTATATGCATCAGACAAACTGCCTTAGCAACTTATATGTATCTTCAGACGTTACATTTGATCTTGAAACCAATAGCCTCTGGTCAGAATCTTAAAGCAGTTACAGCAGAATGCTGTGGTTTTTTGAATGGTTCTTATTCTTTACATACACATACAACATGGAATCTTTCTCTTATACAATGCTCAAGACACTACGTTAACAGCTCTTAGTGGCCCTTGTCTTTACTGTGTTCCTACTTCAGCCTTGATTGTTCTTGAATTCTGTAGATTTAAAGGCAATCCTGCTGTTACTGGATTTGTAGCTATTAAAAGAAGAAAGTACTTAATCTTTTGTCCAGCACAACCAAAACACAGAGGATACAACTTTGTGTACAATTCCTTGATACCTGAACTGCATTGTACTTTGACTTTCAAGAATTTTGGAAAATACAGATCACGCAGTCAGTTGTCATCTTTATAATCTGGACTTGTTTATATCTATGTTGTTTTTCCCCACTGCCATGCTGGTTCCCCACCCCTTGTCATGATTCTCTTTCCCAAATGCTGCTTCTGTTTCTTTCAGTTTTCCCTCTCTCGCAAATCCTTATTGTAGTAGCAGTGCCTCTGGCAATATTTCTCCCGTTGTCTTGCTTTAATAACATCACAGCTTCCCTGGAGCGCAGCCTTGCCATGCAGATGTGTGAGTAACTCAGTGTATGAAGGTCACTCAGCCATCCTACACAAGCCCTTTCCTCCTCAGGGAGATGCTGCATTGTCAAGGACTGGAAATCTGCCTCTTGCTCTGACCGTGATTTCTGACCCAAACAGAATTGGGTTCTGTACATCACCTACACTGATATATTTTACAGGCATCATATAGGGCTGGCTCCCCCCATCCTGTAGTACTCTTCAGAGGAACGCAGATACTATCAGAGTGCTGAAGGGTTTAGTAATTGGAATTATCCTTTACTCCAGAAGTTTTTCACAGGTCACAAGAACCATCAATAATATGAAGTTGCTTCATCTAAGCACTGTTTTATCAGCAATTCTAGGCCTTCATGATCTGCTTTTTTAACAGAATTAAGAGCTCTAATTCTTTTAGGAAGGATTTTGATTTCTGGAAGGGAGACTGAAGTTCTGTTACTTAACACTAATCTATTTCTTTTGAATGGGTGTTAAGCAGACAAAGATGTACAATGTTATATTAATGCTTGTATGTTTCTCTGTGTGAAAGAACTTAGGCAGTATGCTTTTGCATTTTCATCCAAAAACTAGTGTAGCTTGATCCACCATGTGTTTAAACAATGCGTAACGTTAAAAATGTATATAGTTTGGTAGTCCCTGCTGATGTTAACTCAAGTGGAAATGCTGTTCCGGATTTGGTGTGGAGGGGCTGACTGCAGGAGGCTTTTGTAGCTCCTGATGAATTCCTAAGAGGCAAAAATGCCTCACTTGCCCTGGCACAATTACCTTCCTGTCTTCCCCAAGCCCTGTCATCTGTATGCAGCGGGAATAGCACAGTGGTGATAGTAGCATGCTCCTTGCAAATCTCTAACTTGTGGACAGAAAGAGAGAAAGATTTTTTTTATATATTTTTTATTTTTATTTTTATTTTTATTGCTAAAGGGTTTTCATTGCAGATCTTCCACTGGGAGCCCGTTATTCAAAACTGCAGATACTGTTATGAAGTTGACAAAATCATTTGACCGCACTGTTGATTAATTTATCAAGGGCTCAGAGGCATTAAGCCAGTGACCTGGTAAAAATCATTGGTGTCAGATAAAGGGATGCCTACACTAACAGGGCTGAGGCCTTTTAACAGCTTTTAGATGAAAAGTATGTGTTAAAGGAATGGTAAAAGTGATGGCGTTCAGAGAAAGGGGTACCCAAAGTAATTTGCCAAGAGAAATAGTGATATTTTTGCATGCAGGTTTTGATTGTTGCATATGTGAATCTAGCGATACAGAAGCAATGAGAGATGAGCTGGGCAAAAAACAAATTTCTAAGAATTTTAAGTTTTCTTTAAGAAAATATGAAATGCTTGAATAACAGGAAACATACCGCATCTTGGTTTTGGATACTTGTGTCCATCTGAAGCCTTATGTAAGCTAGCAGAGATCTTCACAGAAAAAACACCTGCCTGAGAACTTGTAACCTTTAGCAAAGGGGTTTCATTTGGAAATCTATGCATGTACTCTAAGACTCTTGGTATGATGATACTGCTGGTTGTCTCCTAGCTCTAATTTCTATGAGCTCTTCATCATTTAGTTTAGCAATAGATATTACTGTTAATTCTTAAATCCTTTCGATTTCTGATTAACTAGAAAGTGAGCTTTTTTGTGTTAATCCTTGCAAATTAAAGAAAAAAAAATGGGAAGGTAAACATTTATTTTTGTAAGTGTTTGAGCTAATCCCTTTTGCACAAGAGTCCAAGTAACTCATAGTTGTGAAATGTCTGCCTCAATATATCAACATGACTTCTCAGATACTTTGGCATGTGTGTGGTGGTTTTACCGTGCTAGGCAGCTGAACACCACAACCGCTCTCTCACTCCCCCTCCTCAGATGAGGGGGGGAAGAAGTAAAGGAAAGAACAACTCACGGGTTGAGATAAGGATGATTTAATTAAAGAGGGGAATATATATATATATATATATATATATATAAAAAATTAAGGAAATGTTATTATTAATTAAACAATTCAACTAAAGGAAAAAAAAGGGAAAGGGGAAAAGGGAGGGGGAAAGGGAATAACTAAACAAAACAAGTAAAGGCTATGTGGAAGTGCAGAGGAAAGAAATTACTCTCTACTTCCCACAAATGAGTGATGCTTGACCACGTCCTTGAAGCAGGGCCTCAACGCACGTAGCCGGTGTTCAGGAGGAGGACAGACGTTTTCACAACCAGAGCCCACCCCTCCCCTCTTCTTCCTTTTTCCCCCTTTTATTGCTGAGTGTGACATCATATGGTATGGAATATCCCTTGGGTTGGTTTAGGTCAGCTGCCCTGCTGATGTTTCTTTCTCACTTTTTGCCCACCCCCTAGGAGGGTCAGAGAGAGTCCTGATGCTGTGCCAGCACTTCTCAGCAGCAGACACAACACTGGTGTGATCCCACTGCTGTTCTAGCTCCAAGTGCAGAGCGCAGCACTGTATGGGCTGCTGCAGGGAAAGTTAACATCCCAGCCAGACCCAGTACAATGTGATATTCTGAACTGGCTTTTTTGAGGAAAGAAGGTAGTCAACTTGAATTTATTTACAGATTGTCCGTGTCATGGACTCTACCAGATAGGGTCTGTCAGGGTTATTTGCTCAGGGGCAGCACTAGATCAATGTGACAGTACTGCTTCAAATGATGAATCTAATATTATCAAGCCTTGCAGACCTGTGAACTGTAGGAAGTCTCCAGTTCCTCAGCGCTACCTGTTCAGAATGAGGAACAGTGGGAGGCAAGGAACCCCACCTGGGGTGTCAGAAGGGCCTAGGTGGCCTCGTATGGAGAAAGCAAGGGGCCAGCCAGGGGTGTTAACTGGTGGGCACCAGCATGAAGTTAAGATCCAAGCTCTGTTTTAGAGACATCTGAAGTTTCTGCGCTTTGTTACCAGCGATCTGTCTCCTCTCTAGGTTTAAGTGGACAGCAGGCTTGCTGATCTCCAAGACAGATCATGGCCAAGCTTGCTCCTACAGCAGTAAGCCAGGAAGTAGCTGTAAGTGTAGGACAGATATCTTGGTAGCTCTTCAAGATTTAGCACTAGCTTATCCTGGGCTCGGGTTTACGGGTTTCAACTGTGCTGTCCACACTGAACTTATGATAGAGGAACAGAATATGGAGGCTGACCTACAAGCAAGCGTGTATTAGTTGTGCAAGTGTCACGTTCAGTAAGATGGGACAGGTTTGCATCTTCCATATAGTACAAAATAAAAGGAATCATGTCTTTTGCTACATTATACCCTATTGTCTCATTTTTCTTATGTCTTTGGATGGCATATAGCCTGTGCAAAACATAGGAATGTACATGTCCACTACTACTTCCTAAAAATGCACACATCTTTGTTGCTTTCTATAGAATACGCAGCTGGTTTGCTGGTTGGAAAAACTAGGAGGTAGATTAAAGTTCTACTTTGTAATCTATTTCCTTGACAATATGAAATGCAGTTTCTGTACACATCAAGGCCTGCACAGAAGCTGTGCTTCATCACAGAGATCAAAAGTATAGGTGAAGATGGGAAATGTATTAAAAAACGGACTGGTGTTAAATGCGACCTGTCTTGAGACATCAGCCCTAACTTAAACTGCTAAGAATTGAACTTTTCAACCTTTTTTTAAACAATGCAGACAGAAGATAGAGTAGAAAGAGGGAAGATCTTGGTCAGTTTCTCATGCGCATTTCTGACCTGACCTTATTTTTCTTGTGCTTTGATGTCATCTGTGATGTCATTATCCCTCTTTGTTCTTGCAGCAAGCTGAAAAACCCACTCCAGGTGTTTTCTTGCAATAGTTCCCATGGACTTGCATGGAACTTCTTTCTTTGATCCTCTAATGGCCTCATCTTGTTAATTTTCTATATATGTTAAGAGCATTACTGCTCTGACACTACTTCCTTTACCTTTAAAAGAGCCTGGGATAATACAAGTTTTAAGCAGTAATTACTAGCATCTTAGGTGTCTTGTGAGCTCTAGAGAAAGTTCACACCAACTAGATTTTAATGATTATACATAAAATTAAAGCCACTAGACTCACTTTAATATATGCCTACTGTGATAAGTCTATTACTGCAAGCCAATAAGAAATAGCAACTCAAACGGTGGTTCACACAGTTGATGTCATTGTCATTTAACCTTTGTCCATGTCTCTACTATTCACTGATGCTGTAATAAATATAATGTCTTGGGCACCCCTTGCAACAAAAAATAGAGGCAATTCTTGTGGGGCTGCAGCTAATGAGTGACCTTGCTGACAGAAACAGATAGTGAGGCTGTTCTGTTTAGTGTGTGCTTTTTCTTAATGTGTCCCCACACCCCTAAAATGGCCTTTAATTAAGGAAAGAAATGGTCATCTGATTGCAGCTGGAGTGTAAATGAAATAGCACAACTTCTTTTAGTAGTATATTTAGCAAGTGCTCAGCCAGCAAATCTGGAATTTATTTACTAGGACAATCTTTCCTGGGGCACAGACACTGATGTACATCCAGGAATTTCCTCAATGGTGTTACAGGCTTAATTGGTTCTCATCACTGTCCTATCCCCGGAGTTATGTCCACACAACTGTTTGCAGAACAGCCTTGTGAACAGCACTGAGGAACTCACTTGAGCTTAAAACAACCACTTATTTCCTTGCTGGAAGGAAGGCTGTGGGAGTTGAAAAGACTTTGTACTGAGGGAACACTATTTCTTAAACACGTGTGTAGTGCAGCAGGGAGCTCAGTGCACTGCCTGGATGGAAATGTGGGGTAGGTTTATCTCTCTCTTATGTTCACTTACTCAAACCAACTTATTTAAACCACCCTGTCCCCAAAATACTGCACAAGTCAGAAGTGCAATTCCAAAGAAATATAAATAGTGCGGAGTACAGAAGAACAACTGAATTTCTTTAAATGCCAGTATTGCAGTGACTTCAGTTCACTGGATCCAAGTTAAATAGACTAGCAGTACTGGGATGTTTTGGAAGAAAACATTGTTTTCATTGTGCTTACATGAAAATACTTTTAGTAAGCTTTCATGATATACTCATAGTTTTCATTTAAAAAGTTCAAAATAAGTTTATTTAGGAGTGTAAATTTATAAAATTACAAGTTTGAATTGAAATAAGACACTGTAGTTAACAGACGAGGTTTTTGAGACAGTTTTTTTTTCCATGAAGCACTGACTTTTTCCTCATTAAAAAAAAAGTGTATATATACTTTTTCTTGTCTAGCTCTAGTAAAGTTTTTTTTTTTTTTTTTTTTTGTTGCTGAGCAAAGTAAAAGTGTAAACAGATGCATTAATTAATGAAAAGAACACTATTTTAAAATAAGGTACCTTTATTATTAAATTAAAGCTGGTGACTTTTTTTTAAACACAGGAGTCCTTTAATATAAAAATCCCATTTGTGTAAGTGCACTCATACTGTTCCAGTAAAAGGTTGTCTTGCTTGTTATTTGACAGGCTCTCTTACCAGACAAAAACCTGCCATCTGTGTGTTGCCTGTACGTAAGGTTTGGTGTACTGTGTTATTTCAGAGAACACTGCAATTGGAGCTTGGGTTACCTTTTACCATGGTAATCCTTTGGAGGAACCTACTGTCAAGAGGATATGTGTTTTGCTTGGGCCTTTTTTTTTTTTTTTTTTTTTTTAAACAGAAGATTTTGAAATGTTTGTCCATCACTGATATGCTGAACAAGCACTAGTCTGGGCTTATTTTAGACTGGAAAATTCTTTCCATATTCCTTCACTTTTGAAGAAAAAAAAACAAAAACCACATTCTTTTCTCTCTTTTTTTTTTTTTTTTTTTTCCTTCCTTTATCCAAGGTGAACATTAAAAAAAAAAAAAAAAGAAAAAAAAAACACATTTACTCTGTATCTGAAGATTAAGAGGCAAGGAATAACTCATGCAGTGTACTGGAGCCTTCTTAGGCTCTAAAAAAAGTAAACCAGAAGGGAAAACAAGTACATTAAGGCAGTTTTAGCTTACTATAAAAACTGCCATGTAAACATTTATCTCAGATCTTTAGCCAAATATGAAGGTTGTTCTTTAACATTGTGTAACAAGATATTTTTTTCCCTGGAACTATCTATTTATATTGCTGTAACAGTATTATATTGTGCCTTTTGAAGGGAACCTTATTAATGTTGATTAATGGAAGTTACTACAGGAAAACTCTTGCTGAGAGATCGCCTTTTTTATTTTTTAATCAAATAATAAATCTGGAAAAGAATGTTAAAGAAAAGATTCAGTGTTATGTGTATCTGGGTTTGCTTGGTTGTTCCCCTTCAGCCACGTGCCTGAAAATAGTTTAAAGTCAAATTCAAAGATTCTTTTCCCTGTTCTTAAAAAATACCTTCACTTTACACTTTAGTTTCTTATAGTTTTTAAAATTCTACTATTTTAACTAATTACCTTATTGCTGTGGTTCTGCACAATGGATTGCACATAAGCGGACACTGATGCCAGTAGTTGTGCCTTGTAACTCCGGAGTTGGAGAGCTCCTTGAACGCGGCAGCAGATGCACATATGAGGTAACCCCATTACCCAGAGAGCCCCTGGGCTTCTTCCTCCTTTTTACACACCACCTTATCTGCATTAATAGTTTAGATTCAATTTGTTACACGCTGAACACATGGAATCAATTTTTATTTGCCTTGGGGTGGTTTGTTAATAAAAATGTGGCAGAAATTATTTAACAATTAGGGCAAACTGAATTAAGGTTGCAAAATGTATTTTTTTTTTTAAATCAGTGCTGTTAAGCAAGGAATACTAAAAACTGAATTATTTGTGTAAACAGCTGCTTTTAACTATGCAGATAATCCCAACAACTCAAAGGCTGATTTTAATATATTATAACACACACTGATTGTGTTCAAGCATACTGAAGACAGAAGTTCAGCAGTATGGTACCTTCTTCCACAATACTACTATCAAAACTCCTCTTCACCTTACAAGGTGGACGCTTCTGTAAAATCAGCCACATTGCTGCAGCAGGGCTGGTTTTGTGGTAAACCTGTTGTGAAGGTGGTGGGCCCAGCTCTTTGGTAGAAGGATTCAGCTCCAGCTTGGCTTCCTATTTCTGCATGGATTGTGCAGGGGAAACACTTCAGGGCTGCTGAACCCAAAGCACTCCTGCAGAAGTGGAGCCTTGGCATGTCTTTTAAGTGGGAGCTGAGCTCTTCAGAATTTGACCCTTAGACTGGTGGCGTTTGCTGTCTTCCCTTCCTACAGATGGGCAATGCCTTCAGCGTTTCTCTCTGGGTCTCTTCTCTGTGTTGATGGTGACCTCCTTGTGGCAGGCCTGTCTTTCCTTACACTTGTACCACTGTGCTCTGTGTATGGGGGTCTCTTTGATCACAAGTAGGTCCTCTAGCCAGTCTCCTGGTGCAAATAAAATATGGTAATGCTGGCAGAAGAACAATGGGCTCAAACTACTTCTAGTCCAGCATCACTGAAGTACACATCTCATTTTTAGATATTCCTGAATTTCATTTGTCTTGGAAGTAGAGCTTTAGTACATCAAGAATATGTACTTCACACATTTTTTAATGGGAAAATGACTGAGACAGAGGAAGCTGTTGGACACAGCATTTCCAGTTTTCCTCTTCTCTATGTACTATTGTCTGAATTTAGCCATTACGCAAATAGTACTTGGCTGCAATTTTTTTTTTCATTTTTTTCTTCTTCTCCCAAAGATATAATAAAAGCATATTTAGGTACTTGGCTTCTTTGGAGAGCTGAATGATTTGTGATAAATTCTTGCAATTTATGACAGCCACCTGCTCTCTTGGTCATAAATTAATAACACCTGACCAAGCATGAAAACATGCTGAGGCCATCTGCCTCTCCCCATACCAGGGGGCATTGTAGTGTTGTCTTATTAACTCCACAGCACAGCATCCCATCCAGAACCATATTATCAGTTCTGTGCAACCAAGCTCATCACAGGGAGTGAGGGATACATTCAGACAGGACTTTAGCAAACTTTTAATCTGGATTTGGTTTTGCCATTGTCCTAAAAAGACCTCAGTGTGTGCACAGAAGCATTTTGTAAGAAGTGGGTTTATTGTTAGCAAATATTCCATAGTGATTGTTACTGAACCTCTTTGTGTGAGCTGTGGGGATGCTGCCTTTGTCTGTCTGACCATGTCTCACAAGACTTCCTCTGACTTAATATTCTTGCTTAATTTGGGGGAATACTCAAATATGTGCTTAACTTTAAGCACAAAAATCTTCCTACTGAAATAAGCAGCAGGATGGAACAAAGTTAATTGCTAAATGAAATTTTACTGTTACTTTATTGTTAAAGAAAAATCTTTCCTAGAGACCCAATTCCATGAAGATACCTGTAACAAGCAGGCTATGAACAAATGGTGTCTTATATCCTCACAGCCGATGTTGCTTAAAATAGAGATGATAATTAATACCTTCAGGAGCCATCAGCCTATACCGTGCTTATCCAGCTACATAATTAGGTGATCTTATTTTTTAGTTTCATCTTTTCTTTTTCCACAATTATCAGTTCAGATCTTGCAGTTCAGTCTGTGAAGCTTGATGTTTGTGTTTGGACAGAATCACATCGCTGTCAGATGATGTCAAGCCTTTATCCTACAGGTAGATCACCATCTGCAGAATGGCTTATAGCATTAGTCCAAAAGTTTTAGCTCCTAGGACCAAAGAAGCCTGTTTTTTTCTAGACCAAATCTTGATTGTGATCTTGTGTGCCACTTGTCTGCAAGCTTTCAGCCATTCCCCCAAACACAGAGCGTATCAGATGCACCGGCTTTCAGTTGTCAGTCTAACTGCTTGACCCACGTGGCTTTTATCAGTGTGAACTCACTACAAATCTTTATCCTCTGTTGTATTTACTTTTGAAGCAATGCCCCTTCGCAGTATTTTCCCTGTGTATAAGAAAGAGCCTGTTCTGCAGCTAGGTGAAGACCTTGAATTCTTTTACTGTAAAATTATGCTCTTCCAATCTAATTTTATATGCTTTTGTGTTGCTGAACTGCAGTCAGTTGACAATTCCCCGTATGGTTACCTATCACAAGCTTGTTCTACATAGAAGGTCTCTGCTTTGTTTTGCAGTAGTGTTTTCCAAAAACTAACTCAGTGTTGGCCAATGTTATGATACATATATTGCGACTCTAGTTGTCTCTTGCTACCTGTGGCCTTTTCAAGAATGTTCTTGTTTGTATAACCAGAACTTAGCTCTAATTCTTATTTGGCTCATTTTAGCTATTGTGCTCGTACATGCAATGCATTAAGGTGGCTCAAAAATAAATGTACATAATCATAAAAGGATAGTTCATCTGGAGTTTAATGTAAGGAACGTTTTATTTAATTACTGTAGTTGGTGTGGAATTACTGTAAGAATTCAATATTTGAAAGAATGAAAGATACTTGCTCTAGAAAGTATATGGCACTGAATTAATACTTGAATCAATTAACAAGTATTAGCCTCAGGTTTACGGAAACACAGAATCATCTAGGTTGGAAGAGACCTCCAAGATCACCTAGTCCAACCTCTGACCTAATGCTAACAAGTCTTCCACTAAACCAGATCCCTAAGCTCTACATCTAAACGTCGTTTAAAGACCTCCAGGGATGGTGACTCAACCACTTCCCTGGGCAGCCTATTCCAGTGACTAACAACGCTTTCAATAAAGAAGTTCTTCCTAATATCCAACCCAAACCTCCCCTGGCGCAACTATAGCCCATTCCCACTGAATGAATCTGGTTTAGAATCTGGTATTTCTAATATAGCATTGTTTAGAATCTGGTATTTCTAATATAGCATTGTTTAGAATCTGGTATTTCTAATAGCATTGATTTTGAGCTGCCTCTAGGGGAACTGCAGAATATTCACTGTAAGGCAGAATTGCAGCGCATTGTCCAAAGATAGTAAATGCAAGCTTGGATTGCACATGTGTTAAGCTGACATTTCTACTGTTTTGTGGGAATCTGTCTATCTTGCAATTGAGAAGGCCAGCAAAGCACTCAGACTACCTGCCACTTTCTGAATGTTTGCCAATAGTTATGTCTCTTTTGAAATGATCTGCAAGTAATTCAAATTGATGAGAATAAGAGATGTGCCAAATGATTTGGCAACATATCAGGTATCTCTGAGCATGGCAGTTCCTTCTGACCTGCTGTAAAATGACATAATGTGGTGTGACTGACATTGCGTAACATTCAGCAGCATCTATAAAATTAGAAAATACACTGTCTTCAAGGCCAAGGTAGTGAGAAGAATACATTTTTGAAGGATGTCTACTTAAAAGGAAATCTTGCTCTGGGTTCCATACAGCAAAAAAATGCTGTTAAAGTTATTGGGAAAGATGCTAACTTACACTGTAAGTAATTTGGTTTAGTTAAGGTCCCTTTTCCTCTTAATAGAGAGGGAGAGGGAAGTGAAATTTCCCTATAACAGATTGAATCAAAAGCTTAAAGAAAAACGTAATGACATTAGCTATTATCAGAGATGGGGGATTTGCCTCTAGATTCCGAGTTTAATGCTTTAAATTTAAACAGTAAGTCCCAAGCAATGAGATTTAAATATCCTTCTCACATCTGTTAGTACCTTGCCCCAAGCACTGATCTTGCTGAAATGAACCAAGCTGCTCTCAGAGCAAGGGGATGAAGTGTCAATCTGGTCTACACAGAAATGCATGTGCTGGCCCTGTACTGAGGCAGATTTACCAATTCTGAATAGGCAAAGGCTCACCTGTGAAAATAGGCTGATGGAGATACTTCAGAACTCGCCAAAATGCTCTAGGGAATGGGTAATTGCCGATGTAAAATAAATGGTGCATCTTTTTCATGCTTTTGTTCTTATTGTGGTTAGGATAAAGAAAAAGGACTAGTGGAAGCTGCAAAACTAATAGGATCTTACAGACTTAGGATCAGCCTCTGGAAATCGATGCAAATCTTTGACCTGAAGCTTACAAAGTCAGCTTAAACTTTTAAGACTAATAGCCCTGTTGTACAAGGAACTAAAATGTTTGAGTGTAGTGTTTATATAATACTGCTAATTTAATCTTGCATTTCTAAAAACTTTGATTTTTTTTTCAATATCTTTTTTCATCCAAAGAAACACAATTATAAGTGAGGGAACTGAAACAATATCTCCTCAGTCAACAGCAGAATTAACACATGCAATCCAGTTGTGGTGGTTTTACCGTGCTAGGCAGCTGACTACCACAACCGCTCTCTCACTCCCCCTCCTCAGATGAGGAGGGGAAGAAGTAAAGGAAAGAACAACTCACGGGTTGAGATAAGGATAATTTAATTAAAGGAAAAAAAAATATTTATTAAGGAAATATTATTATTAATTAAGCAATTTAACTAAAGGGAAAAAATGGAAAGGGGGGAAAGGAAGGGGGATAGGGAAAAACAAAACAAAACAAGTAAAGGCTATGTGGAAGTGCAGAGGAAAGAAATTATTCTCTACTTCCCACAAATGAGCGATGCTTGACCACGTCCTTGAAGCAGGGCCTCAACGCACGTAGCCGGTGTTCGGGAGGAGGACAGACGTTTTCACAACTAGAGCCCACCCCTCCCCTCTTCTTCCTTTTTCCCCCTTTTATTGCTGAGTGTGACATCATATGGTATGGACTATCCCTTGGGTTGGTTTAGGTCAGCTGCCCTGCTGATGTTTCTTTCTCACTTTTTGCCCACCCCCTAGGAGGGTCAGAGAGAGTCCTGATGCTGTGCCAGCACTGCTCAGCAGCAGACACAACACCGGTGTGATACCACTGCTGTTCTAGCTCCAAGTGCAGAGCGCAGCACTGTATGGGCTGCTGCAGGGAAAGTTAACATCCCAGCCAGACCCAGTACACCAGTCTCCCGATCCCCAGAAGACTAACCGCTCCCCACCTCTACTGTCTTCCTACATTATTTCTGCTTGATTTGTGTATACAAACATGTGTGCAGTACGGATTGGCATTCTTGCAACACAGGAAGGGCTAAGCCAGAAAAATGATGTTTTTAAGCTGTAAACTATTTCTCATAGTGGTAGGCAAACATACATGCTCGTGTGCTTTATTTTCTCTATTTTGTCCAATGTTACCATTGCAAAAATGGGAATAGAACACCCAATATTTAATATTATAAGACAATAAGCTGATGATATGGTGTAAGAATATGAATTCTCAGTCTCAGGATTTGAAATGGGTTTTAGAAAGATGTGATGTGAGAGGCATCCTTGAAGGACCTTCAAAAATTACCTTGCTGAAAACAAACACATTGAGGTTCAAAGCACATAGCAGTTCCTCCCTCTGGAAGCAGTGAGCCATTTCAGCTGGCTCTCAGCACTTTTGCAATCCCTGCCCCTGTGGTGTGACCATAACCTGCCTCCCACCCAGCATCAGCAGGGAGGACCTTGGTGTTCTTGCAGCTGCAGAGAGCCCCAAGTGCTCTCATCACCGCGTGAACCTGACATCCGCTACATGATAATAATTGTAATGTCCAAGACAGCCTCAGCTGGAGGACTGTCATTATTATATCCTATCTCTTTTGCAGCTGGATTCACTGAAATGTTCAAATGTTAAATAATTAGGGCTTCATGACTCCTCCTACCATGTTTAAATCCCTAAAACACACTGCAGTGATGAGTAGACTTTGTAACATGGAGTTTTTAGGCAGAAAATAACTTGGTGATTTGAGAAATGCATTACGGAAGGAGAAAACGAATCTGAAACTCAGATATTTATGGAAGGGGAGAAATCTGGCAAATAATACCAGCAGAGAAGTGAACTGACAGGAATCAGAAAAGTAAATGTCAATTAACTAAGACTGAGAAACCAAAATAAAGAAAGCTGAGTAAGTACAGGCGGTGTGAGAAAAGGGGTAGGGAAACAGTGCTCAGGTACGTGACTGGAAAAGTGATTTCAGCTCAGGTTTTGAAGAAGGCCGAAAAACAGACTGTGATTTGGGTTGTGGCTAGGAGTAAGTTGGGAGGAAGTCATGCAAGTGAAACTGTTTTGATGTGTTGTCTAAGGAAACATTGGAAAAGAATTACTTGAAGGGTGAAGAAAGTGATGAGGAAGAAGAGTTCTGGATGTGACACTTCCATGTCATAAAAGTCTAAGAGGGGAAAAAATGTAAGTCAGAAGACTCTTGGGTAAGAATGTGACTTCTGGTGGTGTGACTTTTTTTTTTTTTTTTTTTTTTTGGTTAGTTTCTTTTTAATGGAGCTTTTGTTTGAGCAAAACCCTGAGCAGGTTGTAAGTACTGCAGAGGAGTTCAGAAAGCATTGGTTCAGAAACAGTCACAACTGTTGTCTTCCATATGCTTGTTTGAGGGCTATAGGAATTCACAAGCCAGTGACGCATCCCTTTGACTTCAGTACTAATTCAGCTGCCTTGTTGAGAAAGGAGAATGGAGCCAAGCCTCTCGCCTGTGCTCACCTGGCTCCTTCAGTACTTACGCAGGTATCCTGCTGAATTGTGTGTTACAACTTCAGCTCTGAGTAGAGCACCAAATGAAAGGGAAATTGTACCTTGTTCTTATTCTCTAGCAAGGGAGTGTAGTCTACCTTTCAGTTCAGCTCAGTGAGATTAGACTATTTCACAAGAGATTCCTGAGGGAAATGGGAGCACTTGAAAGACTGTAAATGAGCTGGGAAGGGATACTGTCACCTACATCAAAAAAAAAAAAAAAAAAAAAAAAAAAAAGCCCTACCTTGACAGTGGGAACAGAAGTGAACTATGTGCTACCAGTTCACTGGTATTATCCACCTCTCATTTCTCTTATGGCTGCCTTAGCTAGAAACACTGTGCTAGAAACTTAGCTAGAAACACTGCCATGTGCCTATTTAGGCTAACGCAAGCGTACACTTGAGCACAGACTTCCTCATCACTCACTCTTGTGTAGCATATGCTTTTCCACTCTTGCTTTTTGCTGATAATGCAGCTCTGGGAATCTATCTGTTGACATACAGGATGTATAGGCTAGCTTAGTAAAATGAAACTGCCATGGGTATGAAAGCTCTAATATGGAAGCAGGATGAGGTGATAAGCTAGAACAACTGCACTGTTTTACCAGAAATACACTCTCCTAAGGCCTTTCATGCACTTGCAATGTGCATATGGAGGCTGATGAAGACTGAAGCGGTGACAGCATGGTATTTATGCCACAGGAGATGACAGCTCGCCATCTTGAGAGGAGAGATCCATTTTTTTTTTTTGTGCTGAAGAGAACAGTGACCAATGATTTACTAAACTTTGGTCACTCAGCATGTGACTAATTACAGCTTATTATGATTTGCTTTTGTTGTATACAATAGCAAAAACTTCTAGTATCCATGACTGCTTTGATCCCATAGAACAGCTCTCGTAACTCCTTCATTTCTATAAACTAAAACTTAAACCACTTTGCAAAAAAATCTGGTGTTGTCAAAGACTGTAAAATCCCCCTGAGCCTTCTTTTTGCAAGCTATTGTGTGAGTTGTTATGACCCAGAGAAGCACATGAGTAGTGGAGAACACAGCAACTGGAGAGTCTTGTAGAAGTGAGATGTTAGCAAATGGAGCCAAGTAAATGGGGATAAAGGACCATGTGCTCAATTATGAGCAATCTTCTTCAGAAGTAAGACACTAATATGTGATGAAAGTTAATCTATTAATGTGGTTTACACATCTGTCTGTGTTTTTCACCATTTCTTCCACTTTTTTCTGCATCGTTTTCTTCAACTTGAGTTTAAACTCGGATTTCTGTAACCATTCCCATTGTTCATCATTGGTCCAAATTTAGCCAAGAAGTTGCTCATAATTCTGCTGTTTTACCAATATCTCCCTCTTAATGGATTATGATTTGACATTTCACCTTACCATAATTTCTTTTTACCGACTCTAGGATTATACCTCGTAGCTATAATTTAGAACTGTAAGTGTAGTTTTTTTTCAGTGACTTCTTTTTGAGCAACTTATATGCCTCTAAGCCAATGCTAGTGATTGTGTATTTGTAGAATTTCTTCATATATATATAATAAGATGAATACAGGTGAAACATGGTATGTTGATTCTCTGTATTGAAGTCAAATGCAGAATTTCTCATCCACTTAATTTTTTGCAAGACTGAAACCCAAGACTACAACAATTATTTTCATCTTTTTTTTGTGTGTCTTTTTTGATATCTCTGATGTTGAACAGGCTGTTTTGTTGTTTTTAAGGTGACTAAGCAGTTGCCTTCTAATGGATGGAACTGGGGTGGGAAGGGATAATTTTGTACCCTGATAATGTAGGTGGATACAGATTTTTAGAGTTTTTTTTAGAGGCAGGGGATGAACTATAAACTGAGAACCTGAGAAGTTGTTTTTTTTTTTTTTTTTTTTTTTTAATTACCTTTTATTTCTTTAAATGCAGCTGCAGTAGAATCTCCTGTCCGTGACTGTAGGGAGACAACCACATTAGGGAGCTGCCTGCCAGGCTCTGCCAGAGCCCTTGCTCACCCGGTTTTCTCTCCAGTCAGCATGGTTTCAGGTGTCAGAAAATACTTCAGCTCAGTCTAATTTGCTGAAGTCCAAAGTACTATAAGGCTTTTTTTCCTGTCTGACATGAGTGAATGCAGAAGTCCAGCTAAGTCTGTAGCTTCAGTCACTCAGAAGGATGGCAACGGCTCCAAGCTGCCCCGCTCTAGATGGGGCATTGAGGTGGAGAAAAGGCGCCTTTGGTGCCTCGCCTTGGGCATTGGCCGGCTGGGAGCTGCAGTCACCGTGGCGGGGACTCTGTCGGTGCTCTGCTACTGCTGCCTGGTCTTAGTAGTACTGTAGGGCAGTGTGATGAATATGGAACAGCTCAGTGTAGCTATCATCCGTCCTGCTCATTCATTCAGCATCCTGGTGAAGAGTACACAGACTGTGAACCCTAGCGTGGCACTAGCAGGAATTAGAAATGTGAATGCAGATGCACTACACAAAGTATGACAATGTTTGCTTACATAAACTAAGTCATGATTGGTCATGTACACAGATAAGGCCAAAGCTCATTTTTCATTTGGGCAGCACAAATTTTTCTACTTTTTTATGGTCCAGGCTGGAACAAGACTGAGATGAATTTCCTTTCTTTTCAGTCTTTATTAGCCCACAGTAATGACATATCCATGCCAAACAATAAACAGTATTGTTCTCAGTTACTTCTCACACTAATATAAACAACAAAGGTAATTTTAGTTTTAATTTTTGTTCATGCTTAGTGATCTTGGCCAGCCAAAGCCTTATGTCCTATTTAATTCTGAGTCAGGGACTGGGCTCAGTCACGCCTGTGAAAACTTGTCAGCTTTCCAACCATTCATCTTTACAGCCGAGGAGCAGGAAAAATGTCTGCAGCTGAAAGCTGCTCCTCCCCCACATTGCTTTTGTCTCTTGTTTTACAAAACTATTCTTATGCAACGCACTTAGGCTGTGACGTAGTGATAACTCCAGTGAGACTTTTTCAGCTCCAAGTCATTATTGCCAATTATATTCTTCCTGCCTCGAGAGCTGTTCTAATTATATAAAGAGAACTTGGCTTTTCATAAAAATAGACATGGAAATCACAGCATGCATAAACTTTCATATGAAGAAAAAAAGCTTTTGTCACTTGCTATTAATTTCCATCATACACCTTCTGTATAAAGGTTCATGGGTTTGATTTCATAAAGATATTTTCATTTAGTAGTCAAAATTCTGTTTTTCTAATTCCTAGGAATGGATATGAAACTGTCATGCTCAAAGGCCAAAACAGTCCTTGCTGGTTTATAGTTGTTACAAGATTTGTCCTTTCAAATGATGTTTTAATTTCCTTAAGAGTTAAAGTAATGGCTTATGTAGTAGTATTTATTAAAGATGAAGAATAAATAGAAAAATTAAATTTCCCTTGAATATCTGTGGAAGAACAGAACAGGCCTCTGAACAGCATACTGTTTTAGCTGCGATGCAGGAGTGAATTCTTTCCAGCTAGGAAGAATGTTAATGATGCCAATTACCCACTTTATGATAATGAATGGGGAACGCTGGAATGCAGGATTCTTCTTCCGATGATACGTCCGCATGAGTGATGTTCAAACAACTTTCAGTAACATCCATATTATAAGGCAGATTTTAAATGATGCAATTATTTCCCCCTTCATTCTGTCTTTCAAATACAGGTGTTGGAAGGTCAGGTAGTGTATCTATTGGGGGGGGAAATCTATAAATGATGTGCTCCCTTAAGGTTTATGAGAAAATAGTGTCAGTAAGGATGTTCTGCAGGAGCAAGACTGCTCCATGGTGCTGGCACAGATGCCTGCTGCTCAGGGCCCTGGTGGCACAGGGGGCAGTGAGGTTGTAGGCTGGATGAATTGTGGATGAACCCTGTCACTGCAGCCAGTGTTAGGGGTGAGGAGAGCACCAAAAGAAGCAATTTGTCTTCCGTAAATGATGGGCAGGTTGAGCAAAGCTGAACACAAGCAGTGGAGGGGTGAAGTAGTGTTTGTCCCACTGCAATTGCTGTGGTTGTGCACCCAGTGCTGTGTTTCCAATTTAGGAAGAGTATGTTAATGCAGGCCACATTGGGAGATTTAAATACAGAAACCAGATACCTTCTATAAAGCTCGTGCTTGATTAAGTGCTGCCTGCTTACTGCCAGGGTGACATGTTACCAATGGAGTGCTTGAAAATTCCCATGTATTATTCCTCTGCTGAAACCCTCCCTCTCTGACAAGTTCTTCCCCTGATCGAGAGTTCACTAGCAAATTCCAGTCATGCTCTGGGTAGTTGTCTCATGTAAACTTGTCTCTTAACCCCTGACCTCTGCTGTTTCTAATTTCAGCCGAATGTGTGTGGCATGCCAGGGCTGTGGCTTGTGAAGCCAGCTGCTCTGCGCAACACTGCAGTTGTGCTAGGCCACCGGGCACCACCTCTCCTTCCTTTCGATAAAGAAAATGTTTGTTCATGTATTCTAGCCTCAGAGTGGCAGTGTTGATGATGGAGATGTGGTGTTGCTTGTGTAAGCCTTCTCTTCTTGCATTCCTGTGCCTGTCCGATAAGTATGGAACAGCCCAGACAAATGGCTCCATAATAAAACTGTTCATTTCATAGCTGTACTCCTACTGGCTATTGTTTTTCTAGCTGCAGCCAAAACTTATCTTTAAAAAATAAGAAGAAGACGGCAGTATTGCTGCTCTGTCTACAACTCGTCAAATAAGTACAGTTTCATGATACTTTTTTTTCCAAATGGAAACCTTCTATTATTGGCATAGCTTTGACAGAGACACTTTTTCTGGGGTAGGAAGTCACTTAGAATAATGCCAGTCCTTTTTGTTTAAAATCCAGCAGAATCCCATGCTTATTACTTTGCTTTCAGTTATTAAATCTTTAAGTTGCACTTGTGCATCATAGCACAACTAAGTTCTGCAATTACTTCTATTTTTTTTCTATTACTTCAATTTCCTTCTATTCTTGGTAAGTTATCTGTAGATTTGCTCCTTACTCTGTAAAGAAAGGGGAACCAAATGTATTTATTTATTTATTTATTTTTCCTTATTTCTCCTCGTGTTTGGTAAATTTAGTCCAATGGGTAGCTGTGTGCTTTTGCAGAACAACATTTCTCATTCCAGCTCATGACTCAGCTGTATTTCTGAGGGCTGTATATGGTGTGCCTGCTTCCCTCTCCCACCTCCTCTCCCCATATCCTTTCCCCATTCAGAATAAAGAATATTTATAAAAAGAGATAACTTCTTGAAATATATTTTTAGTTCAGTCACTTTGAATTCTGAGCTTTAATTGGCATGGCCAAACTCAAGCTCACAGCATCCAAGCATAAAACAGTGACTCACTCTTAGTTTAAATTGCTTGTATCAAATCTGGTATGTCTTAGCTGATCTTTAATACGGCAAGTACCAAACCACTATCTGTTGCCTATTTCTAGAATGCTAGTCATACTTTCATCCTTGTTTAATTATGCTCCTTCTTTTTTTACTCTTTCTGGGGAGAGGTGACTTCCTTATTTTTTATTTTTATTTATTTATTTTTATTTATTTATTTATTTGCACAGAGGCTAATTGATGTTCAGAATCTGAATAATCCCAGAGTTTTGCAATTCCATCAGAAATCCATGTGATGTTATGGGAACAGCCCAACTCATTCTTGTGGACATCTACATGCACATCATCATTGACTGGACCAGACCATGTTGTGTTTTCTGCAAGCAAATTCTGTGTTCTGCTGTATTTGTATTCAATCTTTGCTTGAAGCCATACTTCTTATTCCATCTCTGCAAATGTGTAGGAGAACATATGTTGGAATGCATGAAGTTTTTTGTTTTAAAATAAAAGCCTCCCTTAAAAGCTATCATGAATGTATGTACAGTGCTCTGCTAGATCAATTACTTCTTTGCCTGTTTAATGGCAACTTTTGAAAATAATATGCTGTGACATCTTTATTATCCTTTAGTGATGAGGACAGTGAGCACAATAATTTTAAGCCTCAGTAGATTAATGGAGTTAGGCATGTCAGTATAAAAGCAATCAAAAGTGTTTTTAATGAGCTTCAGTTGAGTGTGAAGCCCAGTTTCACAAATGATCTGTTATAAGGCACTCTTTCTGCTTTGGAAACCCACTAGAGGAAGACATTTCTGTTGCTGTCACCAAACACGGGTAGTTTGACTGTATTGGTGAGTCTCTTGGGCTTCTGTAGAGAAAGCAGGAATGGAATGAAGTAGGAGAGAGATTTGAAGATACATCTTAGTTGACTGACTTCTTTATCCTTGACGTGTCATGACTAAAATCTATGTTTGAAAGGAAATAGTGTAAACTCTACATACTTTTTCCCCATAATTTGGATTTTATGTAGGTAATTCAAGCCAAAAAGAACATATAAGCACTAAGATAATAGTGACAAAAGGCTTTTTCCTAGAATACTAACAATACTGTAAGAAAATACCGATATTTTAAGTTATGACGTTCATGAACAGGCCCCTGTTAATTTCAGATGTTTTTACAGCATGTCCTATTTTGCTCTCTTAAGATGGTTATCACACAAGTGATCCTGCAGGAATGGCACTGGTCATGCTGTTCACGCATTTCTGCAACAAGTAATGTGTTATTTCTGCACTGTACCTACCACAGGGCTGTTGTACGTATCACTGAAGTCTGAGCAAGAAATACAAAATTCCCTTACTGCCCCGGTATCTAAAGCTTCTGAGTTCTAATCTTGTGGCTTCCTGAAGGTAACGTATTTGGAGTTATTTATAATCAAAGCTAGGCTCATGCCCTAATGCACTATACCCTTTTTCCTATTTCAGGGTGAGCCATCTTCCTGTTTTCATAAACTTTGTCACTGGACTTAATAATATCTATAACTGGCCATTTTTGATCATTATAAAACCTTGCAGGGAAAGGCAGCTTCCTTTTCCTAATCCTTCTAACCTAAAATGTAAAAGTACTTTGTCTGAGGAGAGAGAGCTTACTGGTTACTGAACTAATGTGCCTTATCTAGTGACAATTAATGAAACCTGTAGGAGGACGTGCCATCACTGCGTTCTTTGATGTTCTTTGCTGCCACTTACCTCTCTCAAGGCATTAATTCTGCCTGTTTGTTCCATGTATACTATCTCTTTGAATAACTTTCTGACTGATTTCAAGTGTTTTGATTCTAGCTTTTTAATTATAGCCTTGCAACAGCATGCAGTTGTGGTGATGGTTGAATTGTTATTCTCCTGTAATTGGGGTGGTAAAGTCAGTTTCTTTCAAAGCCCTTTTCTGAGATGGAAATAATGTTCTGAGTAACTTCTTTGTGCTGAAAACTTGTCTTACTGGTATTCCACAAAATGAGATTTAAAAAATTCTACTAAAGTCTTTGTGCATTTGAGGATTTCCCGACTGAGAATCCATGCACTGAGAATATTATTCAGAAGCTGTCTTTGTATTTCACTAAGATCATCACCTTTTCAACAGTTCAAATTTTACATGTATATAGGAGATTTACTTTGGTGCTTAAATCTCACGTGATGGCTGCAAAGAAAGATGTTAAGTATTTAAAGATCAAGTTTGGATGGAGTCTGGAGCTCAGCACACTTAAAATCATTTTAAGTGAAAATGGTTCTTAATAAAAATGGTGTTTTACTGTGATATTGCCAGGAAATGGTGAGTTCTTTCCATTTGCTCAAATGTGAAGTCCAGAATCTAATCTAATTTTTTGCTAGTATGATTTATTTCAAGTATGTATGTGTGTTTGTTGTCAGGGTCTCAATTCTTCACCTAAATAATAGCCCAAAGATGTAGCTGCTCCAATGAATGCTCTAATGTGTGCCTTGTTATACTGATGGCCTTCTGAGGCTTGTGTTTTGTTTACAGGTTGGTATAAGCTATTCCAAGGGGGACTGGAATACAGAAAGTCTTCCTAGAAAGCATCTGTGGGTATATTTTTGTTTATTTATGGAAACCAAATGGGAGTTATCATCCACAACAAAGGCACAGGTGACATAAGTAGCAAGGGCTTTATTTATTTAAGGGTTTGTTTTGTGATATCTTTCTGTAAAACACAGCAGTAAAGTCAATGAAGATGAGAAGAAACAGCAAATAATTGTTTGGCATGGAAGAGCTGTGAACACAAATTTATACTTAATTTTCTTCCTGAATTAATTGAGTAAGCATTTGTGTTTAAAAGCAATGAAATTTTAGACTCTTTGTGCTCATGAACATGCAGTGGTGATCTGGCCTGGTAACTAATACATCCTTCATGAAAGCAAACTTGTTGGAAACGTATACGTATCAATTTAACTATTACACTACTTGTAATTAGCACAGACAATTTATGCAGTTCAATATTTAACCTAAATGTAGTGGAGAGCAAATTGGGCTGGATTCCTCTTTGATTCAGGATTGCTGAAGGTCTGTACATTTTGGCAAGTGCCAAAGAACATTTGGTTTGTTTGCTACGAGACTTTACTACTACTTTTTCAGCTGAACTGTGATGTCCTGTAAAACAAATGAACTAATAATAAAAACAAACAAACAGAAACAAAGACCTTATTTACTTGTTAATCTGCAGGGTCCTTTTAAAAAGACAGAGGATAACAATGGCTTCCCAGGATGGCAACTTGTCAGAGTGAAGCTATATTAATGATTTGCCCTGTGAAATAAGTAGTATGAACTCCATGTAAGCCCGTGAATTCAATTGCATTACAGGCTCACAAGATACTGTCCTAGAATGTAGCAGAGGTGGGTGCTGGCTAATTCACTGGCTTAGCTGTGGAAGGAGGTCAGACAAAGGGCCTGGCTGGCCGGGTTCGCTGCTGCCGTCTGGCACAGGCACCCCAAGGGAGCCACTGCCCTCTCCTGAAGCACTGGCTGACCTAACGTGCATTTCTTCCAGCTTCCTGCTGCAGAAAGGTTTTGGGAACTGCTGTGATTGGGAAGATGTGGTGACAACTAAATTTAGCTGCTTCATTTTCCAAATAATTTTTGGCCCTGATGAAACGTAAGCAAACAGTTTTTTGATTTTTGTGGTCTTGACTATCATCAGGTTATTGTTGTTGTATATATATTTTAAAGCTACCCTGTCATGTACATGTAGAAGAGCAATATTTAGTCTAGGTAGATCTGGGCTGTTGGTGGCTGGTAAGTGAAAATTTTAAATTCCAAGGCGTCCAATATCAATATTTCCCAAATTTTTGTGTTACTTAGTTTCATCTGTACAAGCTCTAGTATAAGATAGTATAAGATGGTGATAATCTTTGATGTCACAGTTGTTTCCATCCTTTATAGAAACAAGTAACTTTTTTTTTTTTTTTTTTTCACTCTAAAAACTTTTGTAGCCAAAGCACAGGTAACATTAAAAGGCTCTTTAGCTTTTTCCATTTTTACTTTATCATTTTTACTTTATTTCTGTAGGGTAGTTAGTAATCTATATATATATATATATAGTAAGTTCACAGATATGAAAACTTTAGAACTGACTTTCTTTGGAGCAAAGGGCATTCAGAGCTTAGTGTTTAATAGAGCTTTTACAAGTCAGAAACTTGCAAATACCTAGATTAAGCAGTCCAATTCATCACCTCGCTTCACAAGATGTAATGTGTCTGGTTAGATTATTTTTCTGTTTGCTGAACTCTGATCCTGGGCTAGTGCCATGAAGTGGGGTGACCCCAGCTCTGAAGGACACAATTCAGTCACTCCCAGGAAGCAAGAACATGAGAAGCCCTGGGATGGGAGTTGGTGTAACTTTGTGTGAAGAGGCCCTTATCATAAAGAGAGTCCTTAAAAGGGAGAAGGGCGACTTGAAGGGGAAGTGTAGAAGACATGCAAGAGTGTCTTTTTGCATTAAATTCTTAGGGAGCTTCTGATTTCTGGCTGGTGCTAGAGCTCAAGAGCAGTTGCAGCACTCATGGTGCCTGCTGGATCTGTGGTGAACCAGCTTCTTCAACTGTAATTTGCTTCTCCTAGCCCTGTCTTGAGTAGCCTTACTCCGTTCTCTATAAATCCCTAGAGTATGGATGGGATGAAGTATAAAACCACATTGCTGAAAAACAAGATCACAATGGTATTTACCCTTGTTAACTGGCCTCTGCCGGTGTTCGCAGTGACCAAGTCATCTGTGTTAGTTATGCTGCACTGAGATTAATTACACTGCTGAGCAGAGTGATTGGAGGCTATAAAAGGAGAGGTTTCTTAGGGTTACTCTGTTTGTATATACACACACCTGAAGGCAGAAAAGGTTGTCTCTAAGCACCCTTTTAAGGTTGTCTGGGCTTAGAGACTTGCTGGATGAGCCCCACTCTGTAGCTTTGGAAATGTAGACCAGATGGCATAGAGTATATATGATTATCTGTACATGTGAAGCGAAGAATTTTGTTTGTGTTTGTTTCATGGTGGGTCTAGGGGAGGGGAGATCTTTTTTTCTCTTTAATGCTAACTCTGAAGTCACTCTGGTTTGCAAAAAGTGAAACATACAGTTCTAGAGGGAGATTTAGAAATTTATGTATTCCTTCTGTAGGGTTTGGATTTCTTAAGCCTTTACTTACTTTCTGTATGACTTTTTATATGCAATTTTGTCTGGAATAATCTCTTGGTCACATAATTAGTTTTTTTTTTTTTTTTTTTTTTTTTTTTTTCCTAGTTTAACATGAAAAAGCTTTGTAATACCTCTTCTGCTTGGACATATGGTTGATATCTTTTTTATGCATAACTGTGGCGTTGGCATAAGTAAAGGAGATTCCTCTGTCCTTGCATTTGAACCTGTTTTTTGCCAAGTCTGAACTAAACTCTGTGTGTTGTGATTTGCATTTTCTTTGGGAGAAAAAAAAAGAAAAAAAAGAAGGATTTAGACAAATAAACTACAGCAGAGTTAGCAATGTGAGGTAAAGCCCTTCTCCCTCCTGGCGCATGCCCACATGCCCACCCCATCAGTGGGGGCTCCAGCCTGGAGCACAGGCTGGAGGTGAAGCACGGCTCAGCTTTTTTTTTTTTTTTTTTTTTTTTTTTTTTCCCCAATTGGCCCTTGAAAACTGGATGCAGCGAAGTCCCTAGCAGAGAAAATAATCTATCTTTGTTAATGTTATTTTGTTGAGCTGTAAGTAGTTTTCCACTTGCCTTTGCACTCAGCAGAATAAGCCAGAGCCATCTGACCCAGAGCCAAGGATAACAGTAATGCTTTTTCTTCTCCCTTCTCATCTTCCTTCTCTCATAGAAAGAAAATTATGTGGTGAACACAACCACGTTAAGGCTGTGCATCAAATATTTTTGAAAATTGTAAAGCTTCTGAAGTATGGTAACAGATTTTGCATTTATTATGTGATAAATAGTTTGTTACATTTGTAAAAATTTCCATTGTCTATATTGGTAGCTAGAAATGCTGCCAGTGTACATTAGTAATTACAAGAGCAGCCATCGGTCTTCAGATGAAGTCAATATTTGGTTGTGCCTCAAAATGTGGGTATGTTTGTATGGGAGCTTACAACAGTAAATGGTTTGAAACAGTCTTCATCTGGAGCATAATAGTAGCTAAGAGGGTATTGGAAGCATTATATTATAACAGGGAACAAGAACCATGCTCCTTAGACAGCCTTTTTTTCTAAAAAGTGACAGTGAAGTAAAACATGAATTTGTCTTACTGAATACACGATTTCCACTTCAGTACTTAATGAAATGAAATGATAGTGGAGTTGGTAGGATTTAGAGGAAATTTTTTTCAAAGAATGCCTGTGTTAATCCAAGATCTAAACCATACTATTCTAGCTTTATGAGCCTGGACAGGGATCTTTCTTGAGATGTTTCTGATTTTTTTTTTTTTTTTTTCCTTATATTAGAATCACAATTGGAAAGCATGGTGAGGTGATCTTAAGCATACTGGGATTCCAGATTAGTCTTCTAAACCTCACCTTTGTAAGGCTTTGAGGAGTGAGGTGAGACTGGACAATTCACGTTCAGTGTTCTTTCCTCCTTCTGGCAAGAGGAAGAAAGCAGGAGTTGTCGACATTTCAGCTGGAGCAAAAAGGGGAGGGGAAACTGCCAGTATGTGCTGCATCACAGACTTGCATACGTGTGAGATGGGTGGCGTATGAACATCAGCTTTCAGATCCATCTGTTCTTTTGCTAGGGTTGCAGCAATTTGCATCAGTTCAAAATATTTCCTGATGTGGGACAACCATGTTTAATAAGCACCTATGGAAGACATAAGTTACAGGAGGCAAATATTCTGTTTTTACTGGACAGATTTTATTATTGTGGTGTATATCCAGTTAGCCAGCTTTTGTACTTGCCGCCCATCTGACTGCTTGTCACCCTGTGGCAGGAGGCATTATGGTACAAACTCCTAAACGTAGGGTTGAAGTGGTCTGCCCTTGATCCATCCAGATAAAACTTGATGTTCCTATAAATTAGTGTTAAGAAAAAATTCAGCCCAGATCTCCTACTGCTTTTTGGTAAGTTCATCAACTGAAACATTCAAACAACAAAACAGAACAAACAACACCAATAAAACCTACTGAAATGCTTGAAGCTAAGTCGTGTGGGCTAATGCTTGTTGGCTTGCGTTAAAATTTTGTACTGATTTTTTTTCTCATGTTTTCTGAATTTCTCATTCTAGAAACCTAAATTAGTTAAGCAACTAGTGAAATACATACTTAATATTTAACTTTTCTCTTCATGTCTTCACTCAAGCCTAACACAGGAATGGGAAGTAAGGGAATAGTTCTATATCTAGTTAGTGGTGCTAACTTTCTCCAAATTCCTTTTCTTTTTTCGGTAGTTACCTCACATTTCAGAGTATCCGTCTGTAACTGTGAATGTGTCAGAAGTTGCTAACAAGCACTTGTAAGTGCAAAAACTGAAGTATAAACATTTTTATCAAAATAATTCTTAAATTATCATAGTTGGTGAATGAATAAGCATTTAGTGAGTCATTAAAATTTTTCCACTGACTACACCCAGTGACACCCATACTGAAGAGATCTATGGCTACCCTTTGAACCAATGACCGAGGTCTGGCAACTGCAAGTGTTTAAATATATAAAGTGTCTAAAAAAATAACAGCAAGAAAGAATTGCAGAACTAAAACAAGGGAAGAATACTTCAGAGCTGAAGAATTTCTGGCTCTGCATCTATATTTAAAAATCTAGCAATACAGGATTCTCTCAAACTTTCCACCTTAATTTCTTCAGTGGCTTTTAATCTAAGGAACTTAAAGTATTGATCAAGGACTCAGTGTCCATTAAGTGCACCTTAAAGCATGGGAAGCTCCGTATCAAAATATATGGTAATGATGAAAACTTGTTTCATAGTAGAATTGGCACCTATGAAAGGACAACTAAATCCATTTCTGAACAAGAAATGTTTTTGCTGTACAACCTTGTGTTCCCGCTTAAATAAGGTACTTATTTCCCTTAAATAAAGGAAAAAAAAATATCTTAATCCAAAATTATCTTAATCATCTGTGTTCTTTAGGAGTCAGTTACCATTTCAAAATTTAATTCTGTGCCAGCCCAGTTAAAACATAAATGGATCTTTCTCATATCTGGAGTTATGAAAATAAGTTTGATATAGTTTGGAGCAAAATGCAAGTACTGCTTTCAGTAAGAGTGACTTTTCTGTCTGCCCTTTTTTTTAGGGACCCATCAGAGTAGAAGGTTGCTGGTGGAATGACTTCTAGAAGTTCACAGATTTTAAGTTGGGTAATTGATTTAAGCCATCATGGCTAAACTCAGTTACTCGGAAGCTGAATAGACATATCTTTGGTGGTTTTAACATGCAAAGTGTGTTGGTAGTTGATTTTCCTGTATTATTGACTGCCAGAGATAATTCTAGGCATGATGCCCCCATTCAGCTGACCATGCCTCAGGAGTTCTTGTAGCTGTATAACTATTCAGAAAAATCAATCCAAAACTAAGTAAATGGAGTTGTGGCATTGACAGCTCATTCCATTTAATGAGGGGTTAAAAAGGAAAAGGAAACCTGCTGCTCTTAAATACCTGACTGAAGTGGCTGCAGTAGACTGGCAAATCTGGAGATGTTTGACCATGCTTTGAATGGCAATTGGCAGGCTAAGTCTTGACAATAGATGTATGTTAAAATGGAAAAATATTTATATAGAAAAACTATATGTATGCGGCTGATTTGTAGTTAATCATGAAACAAGCCTAAGACACAGTGATGAAAAAGTACGCATACATGCAGTATTTAAACCTGTTAGGTCATGGTATCTGGAGATTTTAGGCTATGTGATTAATATGGCTTTATGCTCACATTTGCATATCAATGAATATGCATAATAATATGCATACATGACATGATCCCTAACATCAGGTCTTAGCCTAACAGCAAACTTCCTCAGCAAGGATCCAAATGACTGCTTCAATCTTATAAATGCTGGAATCCAGTGCAGCAGTATTAGATGTAATCTCTGTCCTATGGGTAAGTGGAGAGAAGTGACCCTCCCACCTCCTAGTCTGCCGAAGGTGCTTGTAATTTCTTGGAACGACCCCCTGCCCACAGAGATAGTAGTGAGAGGTGGCATGGAAGGCTAGCACTTGCACGTAAGTGAGGAAAATGCTGTGCCCTTGGTCTCTGGATATCCTTTGCAGCTCAGGTCCTCTGTAGCTCAGGTCCTGGGGCGAACTACACCAGGAAGTCCAGCCATCCTCTGGACAGGCTTGTTCTTGGCTCCATCTGGGAAGCGGCTGCATTGTTCCCACCAGCTCTCATGTGCTGCACGGCTTCCTGCAGAGTGGTGCCAGATCTTGAGATTTTCAGTTCGCCACTTCTGGTTTTTGGCTGAGCACTCCAGTTCATTTGGTTATGGGATTGTGATTTCAGTTTTCACTTTAAAGCAAAAGCAGCTTTTACCCACTAGAGAAATGTAGAATTATGAAATCACGAAGCAGTACAAACTCAGCTGTGCAATGTTCTAAAATTTTTAAGGATTTTAAATAACAAAACACCAACCAACCAAAAAAGTCCAAACCACAACATAGCACACAAACAAAAAAATAGAAAAACAAATCTGATAGGCCATTTTCTTCCTGTCCCTCCGTGTTCCCCAGCCCTCTGCTTTTAGAGGTGGACCTGGAGAGACTCGAATGGGCAGCGAGTGCCTGGGGGTGACAGGGGGGGAGGGCTGGGAGCAGGAGAGGTGGGGAAGAGCAGTAGCTCTCTGATGGGACAGTAGGAGCAATGATCATCTGGGGCAATGACTGTGGAAACTGCATGTTGTGAAGAGCTCTGGCTGGAGCAAATGACTTATCCCAGCTAGACTGGGTATTTATGATATTGTTATGCTGTTCCAATTTGCCTTAGACAAAGGCCAAGCAGTGGCTTCTACCCTGTGTCTATAAAAGCAGGCAGTAGGATGACTTCAAAGGGAAAAAATGTGTTTGCACATTTGGTTTAAATGATCAGAAGTTGGAAATAAATAATGTCTCTTGGTAACGGAGTTATCTGACACAGGAAAAAAAAATAAGACTCAAAAGACTGATAAGGAAAATGTTGACTTTTTATTCGTTGGTTGCAGTTGTGCTGCAGAAGGTTGTGTTTAATATTTGGTTTCTTTTTTGCACACTGTATTTTTGTTCATTGTGTCGGAGGTCTGGAGTATTGCTTCTTGTGAAATATCAAACAACTGCTTAAGGCTCTTTTTCTGGGCTTTTCTAATGGGATTGTTTTCTTAGATCTTTTAGTTCTTGTAGACTTGGTAAGACGTGCATCTTCATCACTGTAGTTTGTTCAGGAGCTCTACCCATAAACTAGGATTGTACTTTGGGCAAATAACCACAGAGCAAAAGCATAGTTGCTACATCCCTGCCCACTGACCTCCTTTAACAAATATTTTACTGGACTGAAAAGTTTTTTATTTAACTTTTCTGTTTCTTCTCCTCCTGGAAATTAGAATTCTAGAAAGTTCTAGTTAGGATTGGTTGCTATAGGTCTCTTCTGCACAGAGAAGCTTTTACGCTACCCTGGTATGACTCTCTATAATGAAATTTACTGTTTCCAATTCAACTAAACCAGCTAAATAATGTTTAAATACTTACTGTTGGATGCTGTTTTCAAACCCAAGTACTAAGGTCAATTTTTCCACCTCTCCAAATCCTTCCATTCCTTCTTTGATGTAAAGTGTTGCCCAGCTTCTGACTGTACTCAGCGATGGCAGTGATGGGGTGAGCCCTTCTCAGAGCCAGGGGAGTAGTGGCCAAATTCTATTTATGTGCTTTACTTGCTATAATAAATCTTTTGGTCCACTTCTGATATTTTAAAATTTAATTATTATTATTTATTGACATCTTATTTCTGGTCACCAGTGTCCTGGTTTCAGTTAGGATAATTTTCCTCCTAGTAGCTGGTAGGGTGCTATGTTTTGGTTCAGGATGAGAAGAGGGCTGATAACATGCTGATGTTTTAATTGCTGCAGAGCACTGCTTACACCAAGCCAAGGACTTTTCAGCTCCTCGCTCTGTCCTGCCAGCGGGCAGGCTGGGAGTGCAGCAGGAGCTGGGAGGGGACAGACCCAGGACAGCTGACCCCAATGGGCCAAAGGGGTATTCCATAATTCCATACCATCTGGGGTCATGCTGAACAATACACAGGGGTAGCTAGCTGTGGTCAGGGGGCTGGCTGCTGGGGGATAGGCTGGGTCAGCAGGTGGTGAGCAATTGCATTGTGCATCATTTGTTTTGTACACATTATTATTAGTAGTACTATTATTATTATTATTATTGTTATTATTATTTTCCTGTCTTAATAAACTGTCTTTATCTCAACCCACAGGCTTCACTTTCCTGTTTCTCTCCCCCATCCCAGAGAGGGAGGGGGGAGGGTGAGCGAATGGCTGTGTGGTGTTTAGCTGTCGACCAGGTTAAACAACAACAACCAGGCCAAAAGATAGCCTCTAAGTTCTGGGTCTGTGCCTGAACTTGCTAAAATTGGGCCAGAAGTAAGTTATTTCTGAAGTTGCTTCAAGTTTTAGGATTCTAGCATATCCTTATGTCTCAAGGTGTCTTGTTTATTTTTTATGTAACGAACACCAAGATAAAATGCCTGAAATATAATAAGAAGAAATCTTTATTGTTTTCAGATAGATGTGTTCCAAATGAAAAACAAATCTTCATAGTCTATCGATAGATTTTCATAATAAAATACTCCCTGCATATACTGCTTTGTCAGTCCTTATTTAACTTACTGATCCAGATGCTAAGGTTTCAGCCATAAAGGGAAAAAATAGAAATGCATCACGCTTGCACTGTTTTCCTCATTATCTAGGCACTGAATGGACTTTCAGTAGAATCTGTAGTAGTGTTCCATCAATCTAGCCTTTTTAGGGCAGCTATTGAAAGTTTGTGGATGGGATCATGTCTAGTTCCCATGGCAGAAAATTGCCTTAAAATTAATGGTCACATTATACTTCAAAAGAAAATTGATGCAATTTTCTCTTAAGGTACGGTATTCTTGGATGAATGGACCCACCTGATGTCACTTGTAATTTTGTAATGGAATTGCCTGATAACTCATTATAGACCTTTTGTGCTGAAAGATGGGAGAAAGTGGCAGCAAGTGCAGTTGTTTTTACAAGCTGCATATGAAATAACATAGGCATCATTGAATATGACAGTTTCCTAGAACACTTGGAAATCAGACCAAATGCACTGCCGATATGAAGGACAGATACCAAGTCTCCTTGCAGTGGACTGTCAGAAGTGGGCTGAAAGCGATAGGACCTGAAGTGACAGATGTACTGAAAGATATAATATCCTTATTGTTTAATCATGTGGGTAGAGTAGAAGATGGAACCACTGAGAATAAGAAGCTTACAGTAAGAGCTGCTGCTTAATCTGAGCCATAGCCTCTGAGGTTTCTTAATCTAGTAGGGGAATTGTGTAGCTGCAATAAGTTTGACAAGACAAAAGAATAAACTAAGCTGCAAGTCAGTGAAATTCTAGCTCTTAATTTCTGCTCTCCTACAAGGGATTGAGATAAACAAAATAAAGGGGGAAGGGGGAGAAGTGCCCTACATGAGTTCTGTTCATGATTTAGGAATCAGATAAATGAGTACAAGAATGCTTCCAAAAGCAAAAAAATGGCACAGTAATTGCACGCTCGGAGTCCCCAGTCTTGGGCAAGGAGTCAAGATGGCTGAGCTACCAATTGCTGTAGTTTGTGGTTCAGCATTGCCATGGTATCAAAAGGCCTCAGCCACATGTGAGGAAAAAATGCGGTAAATAACTGTTCCTGTCCCGCAGGGTATGAGGTTTAAAAGCTCCCAAGAAGTTATGGGATGTCAGTATCTTTCTGAGGGATATGCAACTGCTGGTGATTTGCTGGGGAGGCAGGATCGAAGCAGCTCAGTCTTGGTCAATGGGAATGACATGGAATGATGGGTATGGAATGAGGAAACAGTAGGTCCTAACATGCCCATCTTCATACTTCAAAAATGTAAATGTGTTTTCAAAGCTGGACTTTTCAACAAGCATGATTGTGTTGGGAGTGTATCAATGTTATATGTGTAGCCACAGATGGCAAGGTAATGAAAATAAATGCCAGTAATCTACTCATACTTACAGGGGCCACGGATAAAGCTTCCACTGCAAGAATACACCGCTTATTGCAACATGTTTGGAGAGCCATAAATTAGTATAATTTTTCCAAGCTAGAGAATCATAAAGGCTATTTAGCATATTTATTATTACTAACGTAAGCCATTAACAATGGAAACCATGCAATGTAAACAGACTGCTTTCCCTGACCTGTCTGTCATGCTAGTTGTTCAACAGCACATTAACTTGAACAATTGCAGCAACTTCTAAATGTTCTATGAAACATCCAAATTACATCAGTAGGAAAGGTATTTTAGGAAACTTAATTAGAAAGATACAAAGCATGCAGGTGTTTGTACTGTAGTTGCTCAAAAAGGATGGATTGCTAAACATTTCTTTTGTTGGTGGTGGTGGTATTCTGTTAGCTTAAACACCCTGGCTCCTTGAATGTTAAACAATGGAATTTTTAGCAGAAACCTTAAGTGCTACAATAAACAGTTGAAAAAGTACAAACACTTAGAAATCTTCTGAAGTCTGTAGTAGCTGTATGATGTAATCATGTAAATTATTCTGTATATTATAAGAATCTTAGCTAAGAAAAATCTGTCTTCCTTCCAAGTCCAGCAAATCATGTGCAAGAAAGAAATGCCTTATGCGAGTTTCTGCAGTATTGAAGACAGTTGTCAGTCATAAGCATTAAAAAATGTAAATGCTAAACTTCAAAAACAGAAAAAAGCAAGCAAGCAACCAACCACCACCACCCAAAACAAAACAAAAACCCTACCACCATTCTCTTTTTTAACCATTTTTTTCCCCCTTCCTTTGGAGCTCATTTTCCATTGCTTGCTTTCAGCCTGAATTTCTCTTGCTGTTATTTCCTCTGTTTTTTCCCTTCTCAGCTCTCTGTCTTCCTGTCACCTCTCACTTACTCTGCTTCCCTGCATTTTTTTTGACTTCCAACCCACAAAGCCTGGTTGAGAGCTTTAGTTGAATGTGGGGGCGGTGGTGAATAGGAAGCATGACTGTATTGCCACAAGGAACTAGCTGTCAACTCCAGAAATTAGGAAATATCATCTTTCAGTGGTTTCATCTCTGTTAAGAGATGTCCAGAAATCATCCTACAGAGATTTCATAAGAGTTAGAACTTTAAGATAACCTTTATCTCTGCTAGATATCTTGTGATTGTAGAGTGTGGCCCTCAGAATTTTTGCTCTGAGTACATCATGTTCCAGACTATATCGACTGTCATACCAAGAATTACTTCAGGACTCATCCTTTAGAGTCTAAACAATGAAACTAACATACATTTAATTAGAACTTATATGGGTAGTGGTTTAATCTCCCTCTTCTTCATTTACTTCCTTTATTCTGGACTGGCAAAGTTACAGATCTTGGAGGAAGAATTTTGTAGACCTTGTCAGCATCATATAGCGTAACATGTATTTCTTGATTTTTTTTTTTGGCACAGTCTGTTTAATAGCTTTTTTAATAATTTCTGTATAAGATAAAGGCAGTTTGCTTGTAGGAATCAGGACTGTGGACATGTCTAAACCATCTTGACTTCTGGAAGGCAAAAGTGAGTAGCTTGATGCCAGCTGCTTCAGTGTCCAGAGATGTTCAGGACTTGTCCCTTAAGATTTTAGACATGGGAAAATAATAGCTCGTTTGTAAGTGATCACATGGACCTAACCTGAGTTTGGAGCCCCCCAAAAGAAGTGGTTGCTGTTCTAAGGAAATGGGGTAGCAGTAACCACAGCACTTCATGACTAGAAAGGCTCCAGGAGTCATCCATGGTATTGCATAGTGTAAAATTTAGATCTGCAAGGGGAAGATATATGAAAGTTTCATTAAGATGACACCGAATTGACATCTGGAAAGCTTACAGAGTCCATGGCTTCTTCAGCAGAAAGTTCTAACCAATTGCAATTGTAAGCAAATATGTAAAATCACTATGCTTGTAAACAGAGCAATAAACAAAAGAATAATTAGAACTTCAAGACCTTGTTTATCCAAGTTAAAGTTCATGCTTGTGAAATGAGAAGGAAAATTTTACCTACTACTGAAAATAATGCTGGGAAGTCTTCCTGGCAGGTCTAGTTTCTGTCAGTTTCTCCTTTCAATACAGGCCAGTTAGGCCTGCCAGGGGGTGTCTCAGGAGAATAGAGAAAGCAATATAAGAGAAATATTAATATTGCTGTATTTCACAGTTTAAGTGTAGTAGGACTTGATTTATCCCAAGAAGAGTTGTCCTGATTGCGATACTTGGCAAATGTTGTTAAAACGTGCAAGTGTTTGTGTTAAGAGATTAGAGGAAGATTATATTCAGAAAAGATTTCTACAATGTTTTAGTTACCCAGCCTGTCTTAGGGCTTTTCACAATTTTTTAGTAATTGTTTAATTTCAGAAAGTCATGCATCTTGGTGCCCTAGAGACAAAGGATCTGGATGCCTCTGTGGGTGTTTGTGCTTGTCCAGCTTTTTTGAATGGGACTCTAACTTTTCATTGGGGGGGGAATTAATATTTTGTTTAAGTGTCATGTAGATCTCCAAGAGTTTCACACTAGTAGAGATCTTTTCATTCCTTCCACCCCCAAATATCTTGGTTTTCTTGGATTTATTGTTGAATTCCTGTGGAAAAATAAATGACCAATAAACGCATGTTGATCACAGGGTGGTGGTTGGACCAGATCATCTTGAAGGTCTCTTCCAACCTTTATGATTCTATGTTACTTGTCAGTTTTCACTCTGACTGATCTGACTACTTTAAATTCCTTTCCAAACACTGATACAATGTAGAATCAAGTCCATAAGGTGTGCAAGATCTTTGCAATTGTAAAGTGCACCTGTTACATTAATTCCATCTGTTTCCTCTGCATTTATGGAACAAAATATTTGGTCAAACGACTGTTTTCATTGAAGACTGTACAGCTGGGAAGGTCAGTCTCTCATGTAAATTATTTAATCATTACATCTTTCTGCATTTACATCTTTCTGCATCTTGAAGTCAAATTGTTTAGCTCAGTAACTGAAGCTTATTTTTGTTGTTGTTTTGTTTTGCTTTTTGGTGTTTGTTTTTTTAGGAACAGTTGAATTGCTTCAAAATGTATGGTGATGATACTGCCCGAGAAATATCCAGTTCAAAACTACATATTTAAAGCCTTGAAAAATAGTTTTTTATTTTATTTTATTTTTAAGACAGATCCTAAAACAAGTACTTCATGTTATGTTTAAACACATGAAAGTATCTATCAGTGGAATCCAAACTGTATACCTCATGAACACGAAGTCTCAGGGTGGGGAAACTGGCAAAGAACCATCATTTTGTGAGACCATAGAGAACTATATCAGCAATGATTCAGTTTGTTTATATTTTGGATAAAAACAATGAAATATTTCCCATGTACAGGCAGCTGGTATTCTGAAGAGAGATGAGGAAGACTGTCTGTAGATCCTCACTAAGACAAATGCATGTGATCAACTCCCAGGAACTGTTCCTCCATGTGCTTAACTAATCAGGTTTTTTGGTTTGGTACGATGAATGTAAAGTTTTTTTTTTCAGCCATTGTGAAATAATAAGAAATAGAAATAGTTAAAGAAGATTTGTAGTAATTTGTGAAACTTGGTTTTGTATTTAACATGCTATTTTCCATTTATGACTACAAATAGCACATTACCATCTGTAATATTGATTAGCACCTAGCAAATTTAATCTATTTACCTAATCTTCTTAGTATGTCTGTACATTAAATGAGGCGCTGAATATAAGAAATAAACCAAAGCAGCTGCCTACTTCCATTTGTGATGGTATAACATTTTAGATTTCAAGAGATATTTCACTGGTGGGCAACTTGTTTCATAAGGCAAACTAAGAAGAGGCTTTGAGAGAAAATCTCTTCTCATTAGGAAACAGCTTTAAAAATGTTGCCGTAAAGAAATCCCTAGAAATTGCTGGTTGGAGTAAGATGAATTATGATTTACATCATAGTTAAGTCTAAGATGCATCATTATGCTTTTTAAAATCTTAATGAAGATTTGTAAGGACCATTAACGGATGTGCTGTACTTCTATGAAGATGCATCCTTCTGGAAAGAGAGGGGTTTACTTTGAGGGTTGGTTAATGCTATTTTGTCACTCTTTGTGCCTGGGCCCATGTACCAGCGTATAAACACATACTTGAGTGTTCATAGTTTTGTGTTCTAGTCATGTCCCAGGCTATACTTCTTACTGGGCAGTTAAGCTGATAAAATTGTTCTTAAGATACTACTAGCTAAGATACTTTTAGTAGATTAGAATGAATAAGCAGGATGAACAGCAGTTTAAGTGTACAAAGCAGGCGTCTCCTGTAGCTACCTCAGAGACTTCTGCTCTGCAAATCTTAACCAATCCAGTTACAGAGGATACGTGTTAGCAGCATCACATCAGTCATCCTTGGGTCACTATAGACAGGGGCTCTCATGTGTAGAAGTGTCAGAGTAGAGGAAGAGCACATGGCCTTCTACTCTAAATGCTCCAAATTTGGAAAAGAAAATGAATATTCTGAAGAGTGTATTGGTATCAAGAGAAATCTATGAAATAAAACTTCATTTTTTACTATGGGATCATCAGTGGGTTTTTAGCTAATGAGCAGAACCAAGGCTTGTCCCAAAACCATAATCTTGATAAGATTTTTTTCCCCCTTGAAGACAAGCAAAGGTTTCTAGAATACTTTGAGGTCAGAGGGATTTGTCAACAGTAATGTTCTAGGACTGACTTAAGCAAGACTTACTGAGTTTTTTTTTTTTAATTTATTACTTTTTTTCTTTTCTTTTTTTATTTTATTTTTTGTAAAGAAAGTGTATTATTCATTGAATTGATAACCTGTAAGTACTCTAACCTGCAGGTATAGAATGTGTTTTACTTCTTCAAATGAAGAAATATACAATTTGTGCCAAATGTCTGATGGTCCTTCTGCTTCCCCCCACACATCCCCAGTGCACCAGTCTGAGTTTTTTTAGCCTGTAATTGATTTAAGTGGGCCTTTTTCTGTTTCATGTAATTCCTAATGGAAAGCATCTGTGTTAGTTATGTTTGGGAAAAGGTGACACTTCACAGTAACAATGATCTACTTTTTCCAACAATGATTGGAAATCTTTGAGTGTTGATGTGCAGCAGGGACCTATAGCCAAAATAGGCCAGCTGGCAAAGCTGATCAAATATGTCTAACTTACCATTACCAAGGACAAACCTGTTTGGGAAGATCTAAAAGAAAAGTTTGTATATCATCGTTTCCTCTGAAAATTATACTGTGGGAGTCCCTTTATGTGGGATCACAGATCAGAGAGTTTGACAACTGAAGCCAGTCACTTTCTTTAGTAGAGTTTCATCTCCAACCTGAAGCTGAAAACTGGGTTCAGTTCCTTGGAAATGAGACAAATGCAATAATACTAAGTTTCAGATAGATGTTTTTCTTTTTTTTCTGACTTGTGCCTCAGAGCAGGACTGTTTATAATTGGGGAAGGGAAGTCTGAAAAGAGGAATTGTAGAAAGATGCAACCTTCTGTACCGCTTCCCTTTCTTTTTTCAAGTTCACCAGTTTCAGAAACTAGGAAGTTTATTTCAGGCATGAGTAAGTGCTTTATTAATAACTGGGTTGAGCAGAACTGCACTGCAGCAGAAGCTATGACTGCAGACCACATGGGCTGAGCACCAGTAGGATTATCAGCAAAAGCTGACAGAGTGATTGGGTAATGATTCTGTGCTGAAACCCACATGCCCTCACATCTTCAGTGCTATTGAGAGCTAGCCCAGATCAAAGATACCTTAACTAAATCAATCTGCACCTTCCTAAAGTAGCGCAGCTGTACAAGGAAGACTGAGGGAAGAAGAGGTTCCAAATGCCTCAAATCTAGCAGTGCTGCTTTGGAAGCTTTTAGGTAGGAAAGAACGTCTGTGCTTCTGTTGCTGCTTAATCCTGGGAGAGGGCCAGGCATTTATTGTGTGGCATTAATTTGCTGCCTTCTTCCTATGGGACTCCAAAAGATGGGCTCAGTGTGTTTCTCTGGCACAGGATCGGGAAAGGGAGCATTTTTATGCCTTTTTTTTTTTTTTTTTTTTTTTTTAGGAGCATTTTTATGCCTTCTGAAGTTTTTAGAAATCTGTTCCTTTTCTTATTTTGTCTGCTTTTAGTCAGTATCATAATATCCCTTAGCTCATCTATTGCTGTTTGGAAAGGCATGGGTCTCATATAAGCCAGCATGAAGCACTTGGAGCAATTACTTGTTTTATCTGGATTTTGTGACGCTGTCTGGTCAGACTGCAGATACAAGAGCATTGTAATGCATTCTTGAGGTTGAGCAGATGAATAGCTATCTTTGGAAAAGCCAGTTCATGCCCAGAACATTATGCAGTATAAAAAGGTCATCCTACTTAGCAGGTTTTCCAGTTATTTAGAGACCTTCCCACCCCCCACACCCCATGCTAGTAGAGATTGATACAACCCCTTTCATTCTCTTGAGATGGATCAGTCAGCCTGCAGTCATTCAGTTTCCTCTTGAAACTACTTTCAGAATAGCCTGAGAGGAGAGGACGCTAAGAGCAGCAGTATTTCAGAATTTAAGTGAACAGAAACCATGTCAGAGAAGTCCATTAGAAATTGACTTTTTCGGCAAAACTGAGGCCTTAGCTTGGGTTATGTGCTTTAGGCTTGTGGTGATTTCTACCTATTTGTTTTTACAGCTTGTACATTTGTTCACTCTAGAAGTGTAAAAAATAAATATATTTTAATAGTTTTACTGCAACTTAACCTCCTTAAATTGAAAATATGATGCTGGATAGATAATTACGTGCAACTCAGTAGAGGTAGAACAATGCTTCTAATTTATTTTGTGTTCACTCAGAGTAAATTCCAAATAAGAGCAATTCATCAAATGTAAACTTGGCGTAGTTCTGTCAGCTAAGGTAGTGTGCCAGCCTGGTTTCCAGCAAGGAAGTTACTCAGTTCAGTGTTTTACTGCTGAACACTACCTATCACACATGCAGAAACCTGCGGGTCACCCTCAGGAATTCTATTCTGAAGGCTAAAATGTTCTGCTGTCCACAAAGATTTGAAAGCAGATCTAGTTTGCAAGTTTTTGCTCCCAGCTCGGTGTCAATTAGATTTAATTTGATAAACGTTACAAATACTTCATCATCCAAAGAGGCAAGGTTTGTCAAGAGATGTATTTTTTTTCTTAGATCAGCTGATGGTGATGTGTGCCAGAATCTAGAAAAGTATTTTACTTTGAGAATTGTTTCATCTCTTGGCTTCAACTGTCCACAGCTTTTATTAATGCATATGTAAATGATCTTCTTCATGTGATAGAAGAAAGTGGCAAAGGAGACAGCACTTGAAGAAACTGAGAAAAATTGAAACAATGTGTGAAAAATACAGCTGTCTGTGAGATGTTCTTCTTTTTGAGCATGATTACTTTCATCCTTTATCCTATCTGCTGGTAAATGTCTTCAAATAAATTCACAAAACAGAGCTGTTTTGCTGTGGTAGATCTGTACCTCCAGAACATGTGTACGAACCCTAGATTTGCTGTGTTCCTCAAACAACATATTGTGACTATAGCTGAGGAAGATTTGACAGATGAAATACATAATAGTAATTTAACTTTAACTGGAATAACAGTGAAGCACCATAAAGCAAATCTCTTGATGAAAAACCAATGTGCCTCATCTCTTCCTCCCACCCCTTATTCTGGTGGTAATGGGAAAGAGCTGTGCTCAAAATTACAGTCAATTGAAACAAACCAGTGTAAAAAAAAAAAAATATCAAGAAAATAAACCAGCACCAAAATAAAATTAAAAAAAAACTTAGTAAGGGGGTGTGAAAGAAAAGAAAAGCAGTCTGGTGCAGTGCTTGTTTCAAAAGCCTATTGCATGTTAAAATACATTTTTTGAGCCGTGTGTAGCTTGCATAGTCTCCCAAATACCATGCTTTGTTTTCGGTAATGGCTAGGTAACCTAAATAGTAGTTCTTTTAACTGTGTCCACAAATCAAAAGTAGTGTTATATTAAATTGTTTTTCTTGCATGTGGGGCATAATATTGCCCTGTCTCCTGGAGCTGTTCCCTGTACAGAGCGGCACTGCATGCACTGTTTGTTTTTTGTAGGATCCTCATGTGGGTTGTGACACTAGGTATGTAGGCAACAGCAAATCTAAATTAAACCAACATTTTTATTAGAACCTAATGATGTATAGCCACTTAGTAATATACAGTCATTAAAATGACAGTAATTAAGTTAAATAATTTCAATTTTCTTGTAATTATGAAAAATTACCCATCTTTTTTCCATAAAGGCTTTACATGCCACTACGCACGAATGAGACTGCACAGGCATTCCTTGAGGAGGTGCAGAACAAGTACGGTGTTTGTCACTTCATACTTTTTCCTTACATATTTGCAGACCTTTTCTAAATGACTCATAGCCATAAAACTATAATATAGCCTTTGTCTTTGTCAATGTGTTGTCTGTTATCTGATTTGATGCTGTAGTTTTAGCCCATTTAAACACAGCTCTCACCTGAGCTGGTCACTGTTTAACACTTCAGTGTACATGGCAAATCATAGGATCCCATCTGTACTAAAATAGTCAACCCTGTAGCAAGGAATAGTAATGTTCTAATCAGTTTTCTGGGTTAATTATAACTGTGGTGATGATGAAACTCAAGGGAGAATGTGAGGAGGGACTGGTGTAGTTAATCTGATTTAGGGGCTTCATTTCCAGAGAGCAGCTTGGTATCATGTGGTCATTTCACACTACCCACTAGACAGCCATCAAATGATGCAGCCTCTTAAGGATTAATAATACTATAAAATCCTGTATTTATATAACAATCCCTCAACCAGGTCTTTAAAGGAACGACTATGTTCTGAAATGGTTTCAGAAACTTAGTCATCTTGTATCTGCAACAGGCCTGTTGATATTTAAGCAAAAATGTTATCTTAGGAAACCTTAGTCAGAAGTAAGAGAACTGGAATTGAGACTTTCTAGGGCTATTTAGGTGGCGTATCCTACATTATATCATATTGGCCTCCTATTGTTTGCAAGATAGGTGTTCTCTCCCTCCTCTGCAAGCCTATCTTCAGACATAACGTGTATCCTTTTTGGTCTCCTTTCCTCACTGACAAGGAATGGAACCCAAGGTCTGGACAAATGAAGTTCCCTCATTCAGCACAGAAACAGCTGAACAGACCACCTGCTTTTGCTCATTTAAGTGTGAAGAGCAGTCTTCTCTGCCAGTATTGCTGTATTCTACGCTATGCTGAGTGCAGGTTTTGTACAGACAGGCGGTGCCTGGGTGTGCTGTGGTGGCAATCAGTCATTATTTCATTGTCTCCGCTGACCTGTGCAGGTTGACCAGCAGAATAAGCTGCCACTCTGAAAATATGGCCAGTCCATTTTCCTATATTTTGCTTGACTATGTGTTCCGTGGGGTGCTTGGCAGATCTATAGCACAGTGTGGAAAATCTAGCTTCTGTATCCATTACCGTAACTCTGACTGGTGGAGGGGGTAGTGAGAAGAAGAATTCAAGGGGAAAGCTTCAACAGTTTAGTGTACAGGCCATTTGGGTAAATTTTCCTCTTACTATCACTAAATGAAATGAAGGATGAAAAATTATGTGCAAGCTTATTGCAGTAACATGGTAGTTAAAATTTCTTCTTATGAAAATAGAAACAATTATGACAGGTAAAACTAAAATGGGTATAGAGCACATGATGGCTTTTAATTTTTTTTTAATATGATGTAGCTGTGAAGACAGTGAGGCAGATAAAGCAAGCTTAATTCTTTCATTTTTTCTTTCATTCGTTCATTCTTTCATTGAAACTAGTGTTAAAACCAATGTGGGAACTGGAAATCCACATATCTCCTCGTACACTGGTTGATGGCTGCTAGAGATCTTTCTTTTTCTCTGAAAACAGATAATTTTCTGTCTTTACCTACTTCTAGTCTTATCTCACTTTTTTTTTTTTTTTTTTTTTTCTTGATGAAAGAAAAATGTATCCCTGATACAAAAATGTATCCCTCTGGAGACTCATCCTTAAGGTTATGCCTCTATCTCTTAGTAACTAGCATACACCCTCCTGCCTAAATGCCTCCCATGGTGTCCACAAAGCTCTGTAAAATGTTAAAAACAACAACAACAAAGCTAGTTGTGCATACATCTTCATAAATTCATTATTTGTGGCTCATGTTCAGCTTTCGTGGTTGCTGCAGCATTACACTTAAGGCAGACTCAGTGTCAGAATGCATTAATCAAACTCACCTTTTGATTTAAGTGTTGGAGTCAAAAGCTTGCCATTTTCTAGTAAGATGTGAAAAAATACAAGTGCTCCTGTTCTTGTTACAGTTATTTCTCTTAATCTTGCACAGCCTGGAATTGAAAGATGTGCATAAAATGTAGCTCTAACTGGAATATATGGAGATGGTAAATTTCTTGATAGGTCATACTCTCAGCCTATATTACTGGCTAAGCAAATGTACTGCTTGCCTTCCTCTCATCCGCTGTTTCTCTCACATGATGAGTGTTTTGTCAAAGTGCTGCCTATTTGTCACTTTTGGAGGTAGATGTGATGTAGCAGTCTCATGGTCAGGAGAATCTTATTAGCAGTAGATGTGAGATAGCAATAGTCTGTGTAAGCAGAGTGCACTGAAGATTTTTTTTTTTTAAAGTTATTTTGTATATGTGAGCAGAAAGGCCTTTATGACTTGAAAAGGTTAGCAGGAGAGGAAGAAAAATAGAAGCCAGGCAGAAAAATGTTGGCAAGAGTCAGTTTACCCTAGTTAATTTGATCCAAATTTTTGCTTGCTGTTATTCCTTGTAAACTGTTGGTGGTATTTTTTTGTTTTTGTTTTTAAATTTGTGTTAAAATTTCCTTTTCCACTTAATTGAGAGCTTGTCCTTCTTTCCTCTGTAGGGACCATATTTCTGGGCTGTCCTGGGAATCTGTAGAGCCTTCAGGGAGGAACAAGAAAGAGCAGCTGCTTGATGTATTCTTCAGCTGGTGAACATCTGCTGCTGGAGAGAGAATCTTGAACGTATGCCACCCACCAAGCTCAGAATTAAACCAAGTAGGATTCAGAAGGTAAGGTTTAGGAAATTCAGGATCATACCTGTTAGAGAAGTGCTTCTTTCTTGGCCTAGGGAAAAAGCCTCTCTGGATCAACACATCATTGGGAATTTAGCCTAGATTTCCTGATTCCAGTCTGATGACCTTTCCGCAATCTACAAGTAGCTTCCTAGTGATTTGGTTAAAGATTTTGGATAAATCATTAGAATAATCTCTGGAATTATCACTCTAGGATCAGGCTTCAGAGTACTTTTCCAGATGAATACCTATTGTTTTAATTTGCTGACATTGCAATCAAATAAATATGAGATTATATAGTGTGAAATTAAAACTTTTCTTGTTCGTAAATAAGTTTTATATCCCTAATACCTGAGAAGATGGAATCATGCTGAGATCAAAATACAGGGCAAAAAGTAGAAAACTAATGACTGAAATTGTACTGATTGGTTAGAGAAAGATATACCATATAAACTGGAAAGCTAATGATTAGTTATTAAATTGAAGCTTGTATCTCTGTTGTTTGATCTCCACTCTCCTTGCTGCACTGCTCTTCAGACATTCAATCTTTGTCTTGTTAAATGTTTGTTCTGATCTTTCTTCTCTCTGCTCTTAAGCTTTCTACTTCTTTCCACCCTTTGGGGTCACTAGCATTCACACTTCAAGGGGATTATAAAGAAAATATTGCCATTCTGAAGAACATAGGCTGGGTAAAATTATGTCTTTCCCCTGTCCTAATATTCATTAGGAAATGGGTAGTGCTGTGTTATGTTTTAAAGTTCCAGCACAGGGATGTGTAGAGCATGAGATCTCAGATGCCTGGACTTCCTTCACATGTGGCGCCTGAACTTCTGAAGTGCACAGGTTGAGCTTCTGAGCTTCTGAGCTATTCTGCAGGTGAAAAGAACTTTAATTCCTGATTGTAGAGAAGGACCACTAGAGAAAAATTAAACTCATTTGATGTGTGATACATGTGTGTTGTAGATGTCTTTCTGTCTGGCTCAGGAATCCAAGAAATATGAGATCTTAAAACTGGATCTAAAGAGATCTTAAAACTGGAGTGCAAATTCCTATTTGTTTTTTATCATAAGTGAGACTAGTTGTTGATAGTCTGCATAGGATCCTGTTGATTTTCCCACTAAGAAGAGAGAGCAATGCAGCATATTACTGAGCCTGCTTGGTAATAATCCTGTGCAAAAGAGGCTGCCTAACCTGATGATTAGCTATTCAACTTTAATACTCCTCCTGACTGCCTGACACATTCTTTAAAAATGGGAAGAACATAATTTAAAGTTCTCAATGAAATTTAATCTCTGTTGCTGATCTCTGTTACCATCAAGCTTCAGAAATTCTGTCACAGACTTGTGTCTGAAAAAATACGTATGAATATATGTTTTTTCATGTCTGAAAAAAGTATGCATTTTTTTGTATTGCATTTAATTTTTGAAAAATCCCTAGCAGATGTTTTCCCTAATATGGAAAGGGCCACCCCATATTAATTCATATGAATAGAACAATCTTAGATTGATTTAAAGAACAATTGCTTAGGAAAGGGTTTCTTTTCTGTTTTCTGTCTATACTTCTGCCCTACTCTCCAATCGCTCCAACATTTACTTGTTTCTTAATGAAAACTTTGGTAAAAGTGGTAGGAAGACATGAGTTTAGGATGAAGAATAATGTAGCATAGGAACTGAATATTTACAGAATTCTGCTAGCAGTTGGTAGACTTCTGGTAGAAAATAATACTTTAAAATCAGAGCCATAAAATACTGCATCAACCTGAAGATTTTTTTTTTTTTTAAATAAAGTACTTTAAATAGTTTGGAATTATGCTCTCAAGAGAAAAATCATCCCACCTGGGGCAATGTTTTTTAATTGGTTTAATATTGGGGATTGATCACAAAGTTTCCATAACTCTCTTGCAAGGCTAAATATGAATGATGATTTACGAGTTGTTGTAAAGCCAGTTTTACGGATTTAACACAGTCTTGTTATCAAGAGTTTGCTGCTCTTACTGTGCAGTCTTTGAAGAGGTTCCATGTTTAAGTTACACAGAAGGCTGCAGAGCTGCAGGAAGGCATAGTAGGAACCTGAAATCTCAGCTCTTGAGAAGGGCAATTATATATTTTTAAGCAGCAGGCAAGCATCCTGAAACTTTATTACTTTGCAGTAGCTGCTCCATCTTTTGCATGGATGTTACTATGTGGCTGTATTTTTCTCTTAACTGGATCAAGAGATTTTAAAGTGAATCTAGTCTGTGTATGTCTGTCTCACTTCAGAGCCTAGGGTTTTCTACCCCTCTACATCTTGCTGAAACTTTAAAGAGATGGTATGCATTACAAACCCTTCGTGCTTTCTGTGAGAATTTTGTTACCTAAGAGACTGTTGTTAGCACAGGGCTTGCAGAAAGCTAGCAGTTCTAGCCATTAGAAAGCTGTACGTAGTGCTGTGTTCCTTCTCAGTATTTTCCTTTTGAACTTCATAAAATTGTCCAAGAATGTGAAGCGGGCAGACTACATCTCCTCTCCTATTTTGCTTAGTTTCCTAGCTCCATGTGCTTAAAAGCTAGCATGAGCAACTTATTCACTTGCAGAGAGTTGACTACAGCTGTCAGAAAACATATTTTTCCCTTAAAAATGGGTTAAATAGGTGTCCATCTGCTTGCATATTTTGTTTATTACATCAGTGTCAGAAACACAGTGATTAGAGTTCCCTCTAGTAGTATTATTTCATGTTGTTCTTGGTTCAGGCAATTTCTTGTTCAACTTAGATCAATGTTCACGTGTCAGTCAGTCACCAGCAACTTTCACAAACAAGGACAAATCTATAGTGGCAGACTTCCACAGATTTTTTTTTTTTCTTTTTCTTTTTTTTTCTTTTTCTTTTTTTTTCTATACAGCATATGTGATTTAAAAAAAAGTTGTGTAAAGAAGACTACACTCAGATGCATGGAAATGCTGCATACTGATGTAATCTAAAATATTTAGAGTCAAATGTCAGTGACCCTGATAACGGTCTTTACTGATACTGATAATTATTTATTAAAGATTTTTAGTAGAATGGCTTTGAAGGCCCCAGATCTATTAGGCATGTCAGTTCCAAATTGCCAAGGCCATTTATTTGTGTATGGGTCTGGCCAGCCTTTTGCATTTCCCAGTTTGACAGCAGACTGGAAGTTAGGTTTTCATCCTGAAGCAAGCCTCTCTTTTTTTGTAGAGTCAGTAGTCTAGAGCAGTGAAAAAGGTAGTAACACTGAAAATTTGATGTGAAATCCAAGATAAAAATCTCTTCAGCAAAACAATTCAGATGCTACTGTGGGGTGTTATTATTATTTTTTTTATTCTTTCCCATAGTCTGAATGGGATACCAGTGCTGAGCAAGGGAACTAGATTGTGGGGTGTACCTGTGCTGTCAGGAAGCATGGTACTCTTCCCTGTACCCCTGAGACAATGGAAATTGGTAACGCTGTGGAATTTCTTGTTTAGAGCCAAAAGAGAACATGCATTGCTGGAAAGCTTTTGGCAGTTCGGTAAACACTGGCAAATAAAGCAAGGTCTGATGAGGTCCTGCAATATGTTTAATGACATTTAGAAGAACAGACCTATCAGACTGAAGGCAATTGATATATTTATGAAGAGTTGGCCATAGGTTTTTCCTTTCCTGTTTGAAAGCCTCAGAATATACTGGAAGTAAAACAAAGACATTGTCAGGGGAATACCAGATACTGAAAACTAGTGATTATCAGTTTGTGCTCAAGTTGTAGCTTCCTTTTCCATGTGCTGCACAATAGGAATGTGTGTATTTGTGTTATGTTTCCTTTTTTAACTGTCTGAGCTGTAGCCTGTAAATCAAATGAAGAGCGTGCTGTATTTCATGCTAGCCAAGGATGCTGAATTCTCAATTCTCCCTTCTGTGAACACCATTAAGTCTGGGCTCTGCCTGATATAGTAGTGCACAGTCTGCACTAGAAGACCAGCTAGTGACTTTGGTGGCATAAAGACCTTAGAGGAAAAAATACTTTCTGGTCAAAAATAACAAGAAGTCTTAAGAAAATAAGTTTTGTGCTTCACAGTAGTCATTGACAGCTTGTAAAATTTACAAACAGAACTTGTTTGCTAGAGTTGGTATGCAAATGCCCGTGCAGCTGCTTTGTGTGTAGCTAATCATGTTTGTTATTTCACATATCCATAGCCATGTCTCGAGAGTTTCTGTGGAAGGAAAAGCCAACTGTCTGTAAATTTATCATAAAAACTTGTCTGCTTGAAGTAAACTAGACTATTCTAGTACTGATTAACTTAAGAATCCCATATTTAAAGTCTCTAGTGCATTCCTGAGAAATTAAACTCCGATGTTTCAGTTTTTAGGAAATGCAAGACTCACTTCTTATTTGGAAATCTTTTTTTTAATTTTTATTTTAAAAAGTATTTTAAAATGTTAACATGTTCTTTGCTGAATCGTGGTAAAATGCTTTGCCACTTTAATGTCTTCTGGGACCTGATCTCATGAGAATATTTGACACTGATTATGGGCCTTGGATTTTCTAAAAGCTTTTATGTAAGGAACCAAGCCTCCTGCATTTAAAATAGCTGAAACATACTTTTTTTTTTTTCTTTTTTCTTTCTTTTTTTTTTTCATGAAAGAAAGACAATACATTTTTATAAAAGTCGACGCTTAATTTTAAATTAAGCTTTATTGAAATGAATTCTTTGAACTTAAGAAAAACTCCAGTGGGATGGTCCAGAAAGAACAAAATGGAACTACTGGCACATGTGCCAGTGTGGCTTTCAGACAACAGGCAATAATAATCAGGAATTTTCATTTCTGACAGCTGACTGTATCTCTGATAACATATTTTACTTATATATATATTACAGTTTCTACCCATGGGTGTTGACTTTCCTATGTCTACAGCTAGTGAGGCTATTTGTATTTTTAAAAGTTCTTGCCAGGTTATAATGAGCATTTTGAAAATTTTCACGTAAAATATATTTTAGCGGAAAGAAATGATGACAAAATAACTGCAAACTGGAAGTTTCTACATGACTTAAAACATTAAGTGGAGAAAAGCAGAAACTAATTACTGCCATGTAATAATTCCCATTCTAAAATATTGGTATGTTGGGGGAAGAGCACAAGGTAACTATGAGTGGAAAAAACACATGACAGGCTAAGGGTAGAGGAGCAAGCAAAGGTTGTGGTTTTTAAATTTATTTTAAATTTACTTCATTTCATTTTTTTATTCCCCTAACTTTATATTTTGGATGAAGTTAGGTACTTTGCAGGAAAATTGTGGTTTTTTTTTTTGTGGTTTGTATCTGGCCACTGACTTGGAATAAAATGCAGATGCAATAATGTTACTTTTACCACAAAATACTGTAGGACAAAAAATTTACTTTGTGCATTGAAATGTTTTTTGACTGGTCTTCAGGGACAGTGAACCTTCTGAAACATGGTGTAAATTTACACCAGTTTATGGGACTATAACAGACCTAAATGGATTTCTGTGTTTGTAACTGTCACTGTGAATGTATGCAAAAATGGCAAATGAATATTGGATGAATTCAATCACTAGGGTGTTCATGGAATATAAATGAGTGCAAAGATTGTAGCTATGGTGAAGTTTAGGCAAATACTAGAGAATATTTATGAAAAGCAATTTTTGAACTTGTGGTTTTGTATGTTCCCATAAAACCAGTTTCTCAATCATGCATATTTTTTACTTCATTACTGTATTGCACATGTGTTTTTTCTGTATAATTCAGCCTCACATAAGTTAATATAACGAAGTTACCAATGTACTAATACTAATATAACTAAAGTATATGCAATATAGGTAGAGTAGATGCAATATTCAGTATTAAAACTACTATTAAGATCATGGGATAATTCACATTGGAAGGACTCTCAGTCCAATCTCCAGTCCAAGCAGGGTCAGCTATGAGGTCAGCCTTTTATTACTAATGGAGCCATAGAAGCTCTTCTTATAGCCCTTGGTGTCTTTCTATGTCTCAACTCTGTTTCCTAACACTGTCTCAACATGCCTGAACAGCTTTAATAAATTAATACTTTGTATCTCAAGGAAAAAAAAAAAAAAAAAAAATTTAAATTGAAGTGTAAATTGCCAATAGAATTAATTGAGCAGTCTAAAACACTGGATATTAAAAAAAAAAAAAAAAAAAAGTTATGAACATCACAAAAAAGCAGTCTCCTCTCCCCTCCCCATTCCCTTTATAGTCCCCATTTTATATTTTCTGCACAAATCCTACAAATCCTGCAACATTCAGAGCTTTCTGACCCCGTTTCAGGAAAACATTAATTATTTTATGCATGTGAGTAGACCATAAAACTAGAGTAACATTTTTCCCCAAAATTGCTTAACTTATTTCCTTCAAAACTGTCTTACTTAATGACCAGTGTAACACCAGCTCATTTACAATGTGGCCTGTGCAGGCATCCCAAAGATTACTCCAACATCCTGCTGTGATTCTGAGCTGGGGCAGATATGTTTCATTTATCAGGCATAACCAAAGTTAACTCAGCAGATCTGAATGTCTAAATGGGTTGGCAAGAAAAAAAAAAAAAAAAGTTCCTAATTACAGACTGGTGCTCATTACATAGAGGGAATTGAAAGTCTGAGAAACCTATTTTGAGTTTGAAGGACAGAAAATTGGAGACATCTATCTTTTCTCCTGTAAGCTAAGGGAAGATGTTATTTATTTGAATCCTTAAATAGATATATGTATATAAAATAAAACTTTGATTATCTGATGATAAAGTAATATATCACTTTGCTAAAGATGTTTCAAATTTGCTTTTTAAATAAACTCTGTTCTTTAGCTTCTTTTGATGACCCTTGAATTGGTACCCATGTTGCAACAGCATATGTACATTTATATTGATAATGAGTTCTCACACTGATGGGACAGATGCTTGCTTTGTCCAGTGTCTCATTATGCATGTTCTTGCTACTGACAAGGTTACTTCAACTGTTCTGTAGAATTTTAACCTTTAGCTTCACTACTACTGTAATTTTTTGTTTCCAGCTCTTTCATATTGCATGAATTCAGTGCTAACTTTTTCAAGGGGATGAAAGTTGATAAATTTTGCTCCTATTTACATTTGCAAAATTCTGATAATCAAGCATATAAAGAAACCAAGTTCTGTCAAACACACCGTTTAATAAATACCCAGAGACTTTACACATTCTGGCATTTAACTGTAGCTGCATAGGAGAATTTACTGCAGTGATGGAGTATCAATTTTTGTTTAGTTTTCTGAAGTATCACTGTGCTGAGGAAGCACGTTATTCCTCCTTCATAGAAGTGCTTAAAACACTGAGTCTGCACACGTTTGAGACATGCTTTCCAGACGGGTGGCAGAATATTTTTCCATCTGTGATGTGAGTAACGTTTCCTTCCAGTAGATAGGATCTGTGCTAGAGCCCATTTATACAGCTCTGCATCTAACAAGTGGTTCTGAGCAAGTGGATCAGGCTCTCAACGGTGCAGTGCAGCTCTGCTTGTGCCTGGGGTTGAGAGGTTTGACTGAATACTTGTCCACCCACACCGCGGCAATAGCGTGTTATTTGGACTGTGGCCTGCTGGTACCATTTGTACTGGGAGAACTTGAAACAGATAAAAGACTTGGAGCATATTTCACCTCAGTATTTTACTTCTGGGGGTGCAGCCAGTGTTCTTCACTATAATCGGGATCTGACCCAGTGTCCTGTTTTCTTTTGAAGCATTGCTCACTTGTGATGTGTCACAGAAATCACGTAACAAAATAGCCCAGATCCCCAAGGTGGTGCTTGAACTGCTTTCACTCACCTGATTTTTTTTTTCACTCTTTGCTTAGCTGCCAATCCTTTGTTAAACTTTCTGGTTAGCAATTTTTCATTATTCTGTTTTCTCTGGCCTCCCTAAGATTTTCACAGAATACTGTGTGAATGTGAACGTTTGAATGATGAACAGCCCCAGCTCGACACATGCCATATACAAGCATGGAGCTCTAATGTTACTGTGAAGTTTCTTAGAAAAAGTGTTCAGTACAATGAATATTGATTTGTATTATTATGTTGCTAACACTTGTAGCTGCTTTCAATTTGTTTTCAGCTTTGGCTTCTTACAATAACTAACTAGCTGCTTTTTGAGGGGTTTAAGGATTTTCAATGTCTTTGACTTTACCATCGTGTTCCCTTTTACTTACATGTTGCATCAGTAACTTTCAGCTTGTGCTCCCACACCTGTCTGAGGCTATCATGGAGACTGGCCTTGGCTGTCAGGCCTGATGTAGTAGAAGCAACTAGCTTGCTCAGGAAGTGTTCCCACAGTTCCTGGACATGCAAGGATCCAGAGAAGAAATGCTTGAGTCACTGTGAACACTCAGAATAATTAGGATAGAGAGGGAAGGGGATGTTTGAAAGGGAAATATTGAATGTCATCTTGAAATCACATTAGATCTTTACACTTTGATAGGCAGTCAGGTAATTTTTCACTGACAGCAACATAAACATAATTCTTCCTAGATAGACTCAGCACCTAAATGCAGGACGAAGATGAGAACAGGCTGTTTCCTGACTAACTTTGTAGTGCCTCTTATTTGCTAGGCTTCTGGTCCTACCAGTAGCCAAGGAAGTTGAGCAGCTGGCCCATGAAGTGCTTTTGTTTGCTTTATGCTACAAAGTACCTTAACACAGAGGGTGTTGTCTGTCCAGTGTGTGATCTTTCAGTGCTGCATGGGTAACATGGGGAATGAAAGTCAGTCTCTGCTCTCTGCACCGTCAATTTTTTCCTATTCCTGTATGTTTCCCTTTTCCTACACCAAGACCTGAGTTTAGATCTTTGTGCTCATATTGTTTTTTCCTGAGATGTTTGTTTATACTTACATTGTCAGCAGTTCCACTTTGTCACTGTGATGCTCGATGTAGCAAGATGGCAGAAATCTGAAAATGCTGGCAGATAAAAAACTGTTCTATGTATATTCTGTGGTGATGTAGAGAATGGGAAACGATGATTATTTTTGACAGGGAAGGTTGAGCAGCACCACACTTTTGCATTATATTTTGCATTTGAAATGTTAATTTCAGGTTACTACTTTACTGAAAATGTAAAGGATATATGCAACTTAAATGTAGGTCATACTGCTACATTTGGAAACCTCTGCCCTAACAGCTGTCGATATGCCATGCATTCTCTCCAGGGGCAGCAAAGACAGGGTACACTTGACCTGATCCACATAGTTCACTGGATCTAACATCTATGTTTGTGATACCAGAGTTCAGGTGCTTCATTTCTTCCCTTTTATTTGTCACTTCAGTGCTGTCAAAAGAGGATAGCAATTGAGTGCAAAAGAAACCAATATTTTCATATTCCAATGAATTTTTGCAATTTTATCTGTCAGATGGTGATTTTTAGAGGGGAAGAAAAAGCTATTTAAGAGTCACTCAGCAGCTAAAAGGAAAACTTATTAAATATTTAATGTCTATGAACCACTCTGAGACTGACATAAACCTGTTCCTGCAGCTTTGGTTTAACATAATGGACTGTGAAAGGAGGCCAATGATTACTTCAGAGTCAAAGTCAAACCTAAATCAAGTATGTGAGCAAATGATGAAGGATTTTTGATGAAAAATAATGCTGACCAAAAAAAAAAAAAAAAAAAGAAAAAAAGGCACAGAAATATATGGAAATGAAATATGGCTGAAACTGGATAGGCTAGCTATTCCTGGCAGAAAAAGCTACTTGGTGGGACTACAGAAATTGGAACCCTACACTTTCTGACAAATCAATCAGTGAATTTCAGACAAGTGTGGAATTTAAAATTTGGGAAGACCTGTGGTATTTTGGTGGAATCTGAATGAATATAGTCCCTGAAAATCCTCTGCAAACAAACCTTATTCTGTAAGGAGGCAGGGGATGCATTCTTTCCCAATTTACTTCTAGACATCCACTGGCAATAAGTTCTTTCTAAGTGAATTTAATGTTGGGTTCCAGTCTGTGGGGAAGCAGAATGACACCGTTTGTTGTATGGCACCAGTCAAATGTCACTGAGCCGTATTGTGCAAGGTTGATCGTTTGGCTGCATTTTGCAACTACTGAAGCAAATGGAGCTTTGCAGATGCAGCTAGAGCAGGTGTAAATGTGGTGGCTTACATTCAGATGCTGTGTAGGCTGCTGAAATATGTCTAATGGGCTGAGAGAGCATTCCTAACCATCAGAAGTCATTCCAGTGGTGAGTCTCATGTCTAGATACCCAGTTACTCCATATACTTGCATTGATGGTTTCAGGTAAAACAGATATGTTTCTCTGACAGGCATATCAGGTGTCTGTTGGACACTTCTCTTGACTTTTTTTTTCCTTCCTTCTTTCCTTTTTTTCCGTACTTTCAGCTGTTTCTTCACCCTGTGCTGCCAGTGACACAAAGCTAAATAAAAAGCGCATCTTTCCTCAATCCGTTCATTTATGATACATGCAGGGCCTAATTTTCCTTATCTTCCTATTGGACTTTGCTGAAGTTCTGTCACCTTTAACATGAGGAAAACATGTATGCGGCATGGAAATTTTGAAGTCTGATTTCAATTTCAATACATTCTCTATTTTGTGATTGATTCTGATTGGATAATTCATGTTTCACAGTGACAGAAGATATTGTAGTTAAGTGGGATTAAAATAAAAATTGTTCTGAGATTTCAGCAGTTAACTTGTGTCTGTGGTAGTGGCACTGACAGCAGAATGTGTTCATGAATCATACCTCAGTTCCCCCAGATAGTGAAGGAGAACACTTCAACTGAACAATTACCTGCAGATAATAAAGCCTCAATTTCCTTTCAAACACTTAAATTTCATTTTGATTAAATAATTCCATGTCTCATATATTCACAAGTAGGTCACAGTTATGTAAACGCCCTTGATTAGAGCAGCATCCTGTGGAATTTATCTCTTTCGTGATTTTTAGCTTTCGTATATTCTGGCAATGTGAAGCTTGCTAACAGTCTACAAATGTAATCCCCAAACTGTTTCATACTGGATTTGGCATAAACTACTAGTTTTAGAGCTGTGCTTCAAGTTTACAAGCTGCTAATTGTTCCGGGGGGGCAGCTGTTGCAGAGCTGGATTATCAGTTATGATTTACTACTTGCATTGTGATAGCACATGGGAGCACCCTGTGCACAGAGCCAGAGAGCTCCCAGGGACCTTTCAACCAGGAGGCAACTGCCAGCCACGTTACCGAGGTGGGCACAGGGGAGCAACACAGATCAATGCAAAGGCACATTATGAAACCACACACCAATGCTGTAGAGACGGGAATGATCTGGATTAAATAAATCAGGTTTGAATTTGAACTGTTTTGCATAGTCTCAGCAAAGAACTGCAAGATGCTGCTGGGGCTCGGACTGCTGCCTGGGTAGCACTGCTGGTAGGATGCTTTTATTTTAAATTGTGCTCAGGGGTCTTAAGTACTCCTGAAATGCTTCCATTTGCAATAGCCAGCATTCCAAAGAAGGAGGTTTACTAAATCTAGGAACAATAGAAAAAATCTAGTAACAATAGAAAAGATTTTAATTGAATTTCTGAAATGTTAGGCCAGTATGCAAGTAATACTGCAGTTTAAAGAAATGAATAGAAATTATAACTTTTTTTTTTTTTTTTTTTTCTGGACAGTTGTAGTCTTTCTGAGTATATTTTATGTTTATACAGCATATTTATAAGTTGTGATGTACACAACCACATAAAGGTAGATTGCGAAGTCTTTGTTTAGGCACTGCTCACACAGGACTCCTACAGAAGTCTATGGGAGCTGTGTGTTCATAAAAGTAGAAGGCATACTGGTCTAATATGTCTACATTGATTTGTATTTCATTTTGCTTATTTCATACACCACATGTTGTCAATATACACTGAAAGCCAAGAAACACTCAGCTAGGTTTAAATTTGAACTTTTAGAAAATTGGAAATGTTTGTCAAAAAATACACTGGTAACCTGGGTTCTTCTGTGCTATTGTACAGTAGTAGCCCTCCTCATACAGGGTTCCTCTGGGCTATGAAGTACTGGAGCTATCCCACCTGTGCTTTCTTCCTCTTTCTGTGCTCTTTCAGGAATGGAAGGAGAAAAAGCAGCCCAGTATCACTTCAAAACATGTGGCCAAATAACTGGCTCTCATCATGAGGTTTCAAGGTAAGCCCCTTTCAAGCTTGTATCCCACTCCAGAACTATGAGAACAAGTTATAACACCAAGCTCTCCTGTGCTGTTAAGAAAGGAGTTATGATTGGCCAAAGTGCTCTATAATTTCAGTTGATGAGGAAAACCTGCATTTGGCATTTGAATACCGAGGGTACTCTCAGGCTGTATTGTGAGACCTGAGGACTTCTCCCAGGAGAGTCAAACTCTGTCTGTGTGTGTGTATGTGTGTATACATATGTATGTGTGCGTGTATATAGACTCTGTTTCCTATTAATGCCTGTATACGTTTATAACTTTCCTTTTATATGTTCAAACCTCTTGATTGGTACTAGAGCCATACTGCTAGGGAGTGTGATCGAAACTCCAATATCAATCAAAAGAAATGCTAGTCAGCTCCAGTATCATGACAAACTTTGTTTTAATTTATAGCAGAAAAGTGTGTATTACTGCTGTTGGGGGGGGTGAGGGTTGTTTGTACAAACACATTTTATGTGAGTGTTTTGCTCAGCTGAAGCAGGTAATAAATTTTTCAAACGATGTTTACGCAGATGGATGGAGATAGCTTTGCTGTGCAAAGCAAATGAGAAAACTTCTGGTTTTCTCTGTAGTAGCACTTGAGAGGCAGTAACAAAATTTAGCTTTCACTTCAGTGCAAAGTGAATGCACCTCAATGTCCTGTTTTTTGGGAAAAATTAATTTAAAGTTGAATTAACTCCTTGTGATTGGTTTATAGAAATATCTTGCAAACGGAGATAAGTAATTCAATTTCCATTAAAAACAAAACAAAACAAACAAAAAAAAAACAAACAAAAAACAACACACACTTAGGCAAAGCTAAGCTGCTTTGCATTCTACTTATAAAAGCAGTTGCAGAATTTATACCTTGGATGTTGCTCAGAGGAAAATAGTGCATTGTGTCTCACACTAAGGAACTTGCTTCTTCCTTTGTAGGAAATATAATGCTCTGCTTATGTGTGTGTATGCATGTCTCTGTTCTCTTGGATGTGTACAGAGGTAACAGAGTTGGGATTATGACTGCAACTGGTGTACATGATCTAAAATGGGCAAATTCTACTTGCTGCGTAGTTACAAAACAATATGAATTTCCTTTTCATTTTTATATCTGATTTTAGTATGTCTTAAATGTTAGTAGTCATGGGAGTTTACCTATTCAATGTGTGTATAGACAGGAGGTGCATTTTAGTACCTATTAACCTGGTAAAATGGGCTATTGTTCCAGGAATTACTTCATAACACTGTGAAGTTACATTTTCTGTGCTATAAAATATTTTTTTCTTAGTCTGAATTAGAAAATTACTCTAGTGGCAGATTAAACTATATAACACGACTAAAACAAATCTATATTAGCTATGAAAAATCACAAACCAGGAGCATATAACACACCTAGTTCTGTTCATTTGAAGGATTTTATTTTTTAAATCCCTTTATTTGTCTTGCACAGCTGAGCAGGAAAGGTGTGTTATCTCTTCCCTTTGCCATTTCGGAAGTTCCTGGATCTGAAAAATTCACAGACTGTTATGTAGTCCTCGACTGTTCCTGCTGGGAAGTGGGACAGCCCGTGTGCTTGTTCTCCTCCCTTATTATGCGCTAATAATAGGGCCCTCCTTTGCAAAGAGGCATCTGATAAATTCTATAGAACAATAAATTACCTTGTGTAGGTGACTGAATCACTTTCAAGAGCACAGAAGGTTAATTTCCCAGTAGTAAATAATAAAACAAAGTTTGCTTGACAAGGACAGATGGGAAGACATGCAAATAAGACTATGCAGTCAATTATACATTGCTTTTGATGAGCATCTGAACAATAGAAAAACAGAATAGGTCAGTGCCAGCTAAATGAGTTGGCTAGATTAAGAAAGGCATTTGTAAAGAGTTTTAGATGGGATTGCATCTATTAATGAACAACAGAAATTAGATTAATGGCTGAAATTGTTTTGTCTCTAGCAAGAAAACAAAGTTATTTGGAGAGTGAGGAAAACTGATGTCTCTATTAGGCATTGTTTGGTACCCAGGAATAAGCCCCACATGTTACTCAAGTCCTTTTCCTATGTGTGTCACATGAAGTCAGCGTATTGCAACAGTGTGGGAAGCTTCCACTTAAGAAAAGGTGAATTTAATTTCTTTTCTGAATTCCAAGCACATAAACCTCCCCAGCTAGATGTCACCCAGAGTCACCCTGTGTGCTGTGCACACTGTTGCTGGTTGTTTCTGGGATTCATAGAGGATGAAGGAGTGATGAGAAACAGTAGTAGATAGATCAAAAAAGTAATCAAGGTAGTCATTTTCTGAAGCTGAAACATTTCTTCTCTTGGTAATATTTTTTGAGTTTTAATATTAGATCCTATTGAAAGAATTCTGGGATGATGAAAATACACTTATAAAACAGTTTTGGTTATTTCTGACATAACTTTCCTTAGGGTAATATTTCTCCTTGTAAATAATTTATAGCTTTCAACCCAGCAAATGGGAGAGAAGTAAAATGTGTATTTCAAAATTGAGATTCATACTAGCAACTTGGTTAACAGTTATAAACTGTTTCTTGTTATATCAGACATATTTTTATCTCATAACTTTAGACCTCCCTGTATTGCTTGACATAAGCTGAGGCTCTGCTGAAACTAGGCAACTTCATTAACTTCAGTATGAGACTGCTAAATATTCTGCTAAGATCTTGCCTTTTTCCCTCTTAATATGAGGTGTGGTGGTCACTTGCCAAAAATGTGTATGGTAGCCATGCATTTTTTTCACAAGATAAAATTACCATGTTATCCACTGCAGGATGTTACGTGTTTGTCGCCTCTGCCTATTGCTCAATGTGCAAACTGTTGCAAATAAAAATCCATTTTTGCAATCAAACTGAAATTTATTGTTTATGCGATGTATTTAGCTGCAGGAAGCCTGTGTTTAAAATAATGCACTCAGTTATAACTGCTAGAAATGCTTTTTTCATCTCTATTAAACTTCTGGATTAGTTCATTAACATATTGTTAATTGTTTTGTGATTTAGTTTATTTCCATAGGAGTGGCATTTGTGAAGCAGAAACTGTTATTTGTATTTATTTGTTGTTCAAAAGGAAAATCTTCTGAAGTGACTGGAAGGGAGGGGAGTGTGGACTACTTGCATTGTAGCAGTAACTCTAAACAGTTTTGGAGTTCACTAATTAAAAATAAAGTTGATACAAGATTGTGCTTACAGGTAAACAGGGAAATGAATGATCTGATAGAATCAATTGCATAAATTGCATTCAGTTAGAAAGGAATTAGCTTTAGAGAACAACTAAAATGTCTACATTTGAGGGAGGAAAACCAGCTGTAATTTGACCTCAGCCATGTTTCTTTGAAAATTCTGAAACTCCAGGGCTTTTATGTAACATCAAGTTTAACTGTATAGCGCTTTCTGGAGTACTACATGATAACTCAATTGGGATTGAAAGCTGAACACAGGTATTTAACTGTATCTGCTTCCCAGCTATGTAGTTTTTATCCAGAAAGACTAATAAGGCCCTGACCACCACCCCTTTGTCCCAAATGTACAAAAAATCCTGGATGATACAGGAAAAATGTGAAAACCATAACTGGAGATATATTTCTCAGAATTCTGTACTGCTTGAACTGTAGCATCTGAAAGCTATTTAGGTCTTTTATACCTAATCAACAAAGTGCTGGTGCAAAAGATGCAAACCAATGCTGTATGCTACCCTCTGCTTGGACTTGAGCTGTTGAGCTTTGGTTAATTCAAATTCAGCTTTCACACATTAAAATAGAAGCTCTATGGAAATCTATCTGTGTGTGTGTTTGCATGCACAGACATTTTGATATTTGTACACTTTCTTTTTAGAGGAGCTTCAGCTTACAGCCAAAAATACACTCAAAGCTAATCTGTATCACAGTAGTTATTTATTTATTTATTATTTTTTTTGGCAGTGGCCTGTGAGTTAATAAAATGTTAGAATTATTTAAGTAAAATGATAACCATGCACCACATAAAATGACTTGGCTGCTGGAAACCAGATTACCTCATTGTTTTAAAACTGTGAGAAATTAATCTGACTATATCTAGAGGAGATATTTTAAATAGGGCTGATCTGGAAATGTAATTAGATATTGTGGTGTCTGGAGGAAGAGATACGGAATGATTCTTGGCTATTCTGCAAACTGATATGAAAATAAACTAGGATGAAAAGAAATATTTTTATAGTTCAGCACGACAGTGAGAATCCAAAAGATCCACTTCAGAACTTTTAAAACTTTTGTTTCAGAATTTTTCTACCTTTTTCCAGTAACTTGTTTTGCAAGTTTACTTTTAACTTTTTATTTTTTATTTTTTATTTTTTTATTTTTTGCAAGTTTACTTTTAATTTTCTTGTCAGTTGTGTGATAAAAACCACTGTGACTAATGGAGAAGAACAAACATAAATACAAAATGTAATAAAAATCAAAGTGGAATTAGAAAATAATAATAAAAAAATCTGCAAGGTAAAGTGATAGGACTTTAAAATAGAAAAACCAGTATATTTTAAAGAAAATGCTATACAAAATTAAAAAGTCAACACCTTAGTGTTGACGCGGTTGGACCCGATGATCTTTCGAGGTCCCTTCCAACCTCTACAGTTCTATGATTCTGTGATTCTTTGATTCTGTGATTCCTCATATAGCGCTCCATATTCCTCAAAAATCCTTTTAAGAAGAAACATTTTGTAGTCTTTAGCAAGTTTTAGCAAAAGTTCATAAATACTTATAGCTTAAGAGTATATGGGTTTCTTGTTAAGGTTTTACAGTTTTGAATATAAACTTTTCCATTTTCCAAATTATCATTAATTGCTTAGTAGCACTTAACAAATTAATTGTGTTGATCTTCCTGTTTGCTTCTTTGCTATCACCTTCTGTCAGCCCTCAAAACAAACATCTTTTCAGGAACGATGCTTTTTCTGTCATTGTGAGATAAGAGGTGGAGATGAGGATTTATAAATGCTTTTAAAAACCTTAAGAGTATATATTTTTTTCTCCTTAAAAGTGGTGATTTTTTGTATTGTTCTGAAACATCCCCAGAATATTTCCAATTTACGTCTGCTTAACAGGAGGCAGGGATAATCCACCATACCCTCATGAAGAGATGTAGCTGTTTCTCTATGTCCGGAGTTCTGGATTTGATTTCTAAGACACTTTGGTTGCCTATGTTTGCGTCAGGCTCTCTCTGGGTCTCCTAACAGTGAAATGTAGAGCTAGTGCTTTTTTAAAACGTCTTCCCCCTGTCCCCAGGCCAATGAGGGAAAACATGGGCTGCTTCTGGGTCCCCAGACTAAACATGTGAAAAGAGAAGGCTGTCATTGTGAGGGGATTCCCCTCGTGTGCCTGAAAATAAGACCAGGAGAGGCTTGGAAAGATTTGTTGACAGTTGTAGCTAAGAGCTGTTAAAAATACAAAGGGAGCAGGTTCTGAGTGAAGGGCATGCTGTGGCCTTTCCCTTCTTCATCTCTGCAGATGAGCGTGACGTGAAGGGGTTTACAGCCATTAGCTTTGATGGAACAGCTCCTTCTTGCTCAGTCCTGAAGGACAGCATGTAGGGGCAGAGCAGCTTTGTTCCTCATGCAGCTGAGCTCCATAACACTGTCCCGGTGGGCCCACCAAGGGCTTGTAACCTCTCTAACATGCTGTGCAAGGGCTCTGGAAAACTGCAGACAAGTTTCCACTGCCAACTGCAAACAGACGAGCAGAGCAAACAAGCCTTTGTGTCAGTGCCACTTGCCTTTGCTAGGTTCAGGGAGGAGCTTGTATGTAGAGATACAATGTGCTTTTCCTATTTCTGTGTAGAAAATACTCCCCTGTTGTGCAAAAGATTAGTTCAGCTGATACTGAAAATATACTTGAAGCATGTTTCCAGTATGTGGACTGAAATAAGGGGTGAGATTTCTGGGAACTTGTTTGCCAAATTGCTTTGCTCTGAGATTACATTATACTTTCTTTACCTAACCTTTGTTTTCTCTGAGACTGTATGGTAGTTCACCTAAGCTTTGTTTTTCAGAAGGAAAGGCTCTCCTTAGTTCTTTCTTGAATAGGTTACATGGCATCTTATTGGCTGGAATTTTATTCTGTGCTGTGATTAATGAGTAAAATATTAAATGCTCTTCCTATCAGAGTCCATCTAGTACCACTAAAGAAGTACAATTTTATGGACTCTGCTTTTCCCTGGATGGATAAGAAGAGACAAGTCTTTTGTGGATCCAATCAAATCCACAATTTATATTATTCTATTCTTCAGAAGATATTATTCTTCAGTCAGAATTGCCACAAATTGATGTGAACAGACAAACTTCAATGTTGATGTAAGGTTTAAGGCAATATTACTTTCTTTTGAATAATTTAATTTCCATGGTGTGATTCCAAGAACAGGAAACAATTCTGTTGTGTTGGTTTTGCCAAACCAGAGCTGTCTCCAAGCCTTATTGATGGAGGAGTGTGTGTTTTTTCTCAATGTCATCTTAGAACTCTATGCTGAAATCTGGAGATAAAATGTTTACTTACTGCTGTTTAAAAATCCCGATTTTTTTTTTTTTTTTTTTAAGATGAAGTAAGTGATTCCTTGCTTGGTATGTATTTCATGAGGATATTGCTATGTGGTCTCCTGATTACATTGGTAAACACAGATTTGCTTTTGCCTGATGTCAGTTTGGCATTTGTGCAAAAAGTGAATCTGAAAATCTGTCCAGCTTGTATGTTTGTTGTACATGAATGCTTATAAAGCATGTGTTTATCACATTGCATCTGGAGGCGGTTTCCTTTCCTTGTCCCAGTTGCAGCTCTCAGCAGCGCGTCACGGTGCTTCTGAAGGGCTGCAATTTTGGGAAAAGCCTCAGTCCTGTGTTAGCTTTTTTCTGTGGGATATAAGAGATGGAAACAATGAGAATGAGCCATCCTTCTTTGGTTAGTAAGTCTGTTTATCCAAAGAGCTAGTTAGCTCTCCTTGGATCGTTCTCAGGTCCTAGCCATAATTTTGACCCTGATGGGTTCTCGTGTAATTCTATATCTTTTTCACATCTCTGGCCTTCTACTGGTAACACAGATCCCAGATTACACACCATAAATAGACATCTGTTTGGAAATAACAGGAAAACACACATACAAATATGGAGAACTTGTAGCATTTTATTTATTTATTTATTTATTTATTATTTTTTTTTTTTATGGTAAACCCTCAGGCCCTACGTTGTTTGAAGTAATTTCTCAGAGACTGTTAGTTTAATTGTATCTAGGCAACATGCATCAAATTCATGCCTCAGCCTGTTAGTCATCTTCATATTGAACAGAGTAGATGGGTGCATGCAAAGAGCAGTTGGAAGGAAAAGAGGAAATATTAGGAAACTTAGCAGAAAAAAAATGTAATTTACTTAAGCCTTTGAAATAACCAGAGATCAGAGAACGTGACAGTAGCAGGGTGCATTAAAAAATAAATAAATAATAATAATAAAGTTTGAAGCTGTGGAAATACAACCTCACTCGAGCAACTTAGATGAATGGATTTCTGAAAAGCAAATAATGCAAAAAATTCAAGAAGGATTAAAAAATCATTCTAGCTTTGAAACATAACTAGTAGTCAAAAGTCAAGACCCAAGACACTTTTCTTTTTTCTATGCACAATTTTTCACCCGCAATGCATCTGCAAAAGCCAGCTTCGAGCACACTGCTGGAAGGGAATGTGCCTCCAGGTTCCCGTGTGCAGGAGCTAGGGCTAGTAGACACTGCTGGGGCTGTGGTGCCTGCTTGCCAGTGGCTCAGCGATCTTGCACCCTTACTTCTTTGTTTTCAGAAGTTCTCTCTCCACCTCTAATTTGGGAAAGGACACCTCCTGTAGTGCTAAGCACTGGCTGACATTTAAGTGCACACTGGTGTTTAAAGCTTCATTGCTCTGTGGCTCTGGATGGAAAAACCTCATGAAAGACATTTGTATAGTTAAATGTGAACTCTGTGTGTATAAAGCAAAATAAAGATAGCTGTGCTCTTAAGTCTGATAAGAAATTAACTGATTTCAGTGAGATTTGGAGAGGACATAAGAGAGGCCCAGAGATGGCAGATCCTTGGTAGAACACTCCTTTCTGGCTGCTGCTTCACAAGAGGTTTCTGCCCTCTGCTGTCTGTGCTTACTTGTTCCTGCTCTCCCTTTTGTAGGCCTCTTTTAACTAAGAGAAATCTTCTGATCCAGATTTCAGTAGGTCTACAAAGAAGCCCCACTGGCATTGTTGAGTGGGTGCTGAAAGAGCAAGCAGGCAGAGGGAGAGACACAGCACCTCTGGCACAGCACCCCTCATGCTGGCAGTGTAGCGGGAGAAAAAGTGATGGGAAGCTGCGTACTGTCAGTGCGTGGCATTAGCTGCTGTAGCGATGTTTAATGTAGCCTGCTACTCCAAAATGCTGGCATTTACTGCAGCTAGAGGATTCTGAGTAAAAATAAGTCAGCTAGAAAATATGAGGAACTTGACAAGAAACCTAAGATCTGTACTGGCTTCTGGGGATGCTCACTTGAACTTGAATATGAAGGAAGCAATTCCAGAATATCTGTTTTTTATTAACATCTGTTTGCTCATCTCAGTATGAAACATTTTCTTTTCAGAATGTGTGTTTGCATAAGGAGTCTATTCAGGATAGCAATCTCCCATCACATTTACACCAATCTTTAAAGTCATTTAACTTCCCTGTGCAAACATGACCGTAGAACATCAACTACAAGTGAGTAGCATTACTCTTTTTGCAAGGTACATGAAGTCCTTTGATACTCTGTTGAAAGCTTATAAGGTTATAGGGAATCAGAACTCTATCAGCTGTTCTTTGGCTCTGGCTCTAGCTCCAGGATAGCTTCCTGAATTAACTAGAAGTTTCCTGAACAGAGGGCTATAAAAGTATGAAGTATAACAACTATATGAGTTGTAAATGGGGTAAATTAAGTAGAAGGTGTATGTGGAGAAGAAAAATGTGATATCTAGGTGTAGAGAAAAAGTGAAATCTTTCCCAGGCAGAGTTGCTTTTCAGCATAGCAGTAAGATCATTGACGGATAGCTGAATGGGTTTTAGTGAGTGGAAGAATCAGAGGTGAATATATGAATAAGATTGGATGGCTTCAGGGCAGAGATCCTGTATGAAGTACAAGTCACATGGAATGAGTAGGGGTATTTTGTTTTCAGATTGCTGAATCTCAGAGACGTAGTTCTGGCTTAAAATAAACATCCATGAATAGCAAATATTGAAAGGAAATTCATATCTCGTATGACTAGGATTGTATTTAAATATAGCTTATAAAGTTGTAACCACATACGTTAGCTAAACATTGTAATTATTACATTTTAACTCAGAAATTAAGTGTTAACATTTGGACCTAGTAAGGTGCTTGTGTACAGTACTTTGTACACCTATATTTGAACACCTTTGCTAATGATGGTGTTGCACATTGTACTGACACCTGTAAAAGTATATAATCCTTATCTCAACTTCATTAACTATTTGTAATCTGTGAGTGAACCTATTTTTGATGGAAAGCAAGCTTCTGGCTTCACTAATCCTAAAATAAAGAAAGTTAATACGTGTTGTAGCTAGGGCTTTAGACAAACTTAAAGCCTGGTAACAGAGATTGTGTTATACCAAAGAGACAGGAGTGAGAATAGGTATAGGAATACTAGTAAATAAGATGGGGTAAGTATGGGAGAAGAAAAATCGTGAGGATAAGCAAAGTGCTGAAGAGTCAGGAAATGCTAGAATTCTCCTATGAATGCAGAGACTTAAGTGCTGCTGAGGAGCTAGAGAGGGATGTAAGGTGCATACAAATTTAGTAATTCGAGGATGTTTATTATGTTCACATGCAAATGAAACATCATTTGTTTAATCAGTTTTTGATGTCTGTGCTTCTGTGTATACTGTGTATTATAAGGTTCCTGTGTGGCCATAAATATATTTTATTTAGAACATTGGAGGTAGCTGTTATTAACTGAGTTACAGCCAACATCATTTATCTCTGGTATTCTACAAATACTTATTTATGGTTACAGTAAAACATTCTTGTGGAAGCATGGTTCTGCAAAGCCATGTAGAATGCATAGTATGGGGACTTCATATGCTAGAAAAAATCCACTGTGGTACACAAGCAAAATATGTTGAGTTGCTGAATAACCCTCTAAGTGTTAGCTCTTATAAATTAGCATATTCTGTCATTTCTTTTTCTTAGCATGTGGTCCACTCATGTCATGAAGAAAAGCTAATAAGAAAAATACCTTTGTGAGGAAACAACATAATTTGGAATGTAGTACTAAAGCTTTGCAGTTTTGAAGATTAGAGAGCTAAGGTTCTTCAGCAAGCCAATCACAGAGTTTTCTTCTAAGTAAAGAGTTTTACAGAGTTTTCTCCTAAGTTTTCTTTCTCCATTTTGTGACTTCCCATAGAGATTAATTCTGTTTCTGCAATTGAGGATGTAGTTCTTGGTATTCTGACATATGTGTACCTAGTCTTTGATAGTTTCAAGGCCCTAATGCGTTACTTATTCTGCACTTTGATTGCAGTTCCTTTTTTTTTTTTTTTTTTTTTTTCCCATATAGGTAATAATATCTGTATGAAATTTTCTCTCTTGTGCTTAAGGAGCATTTGAGCCTGCCCAAAAGGTCAGTTTTAGAATTTGTCTCCCTGTTGCAAGGACCTAAATGCAAAGATCCACCTGAACACTGAGAAGTGTATGCATGTTATAAAACGGGGGGAGGGGAAAGGCATTTCTTCATTTGTGGTAAAAATAATTGGAAGACTGTTAGTGGCAAAACTTTCCTTCTGATCTGAAAGGGGCTGATGTAGTCATTTGCACACACTGAAAGTTATCAGCCTGTGTTAGATAAAAATATTTTTGACCTAGAGTTGTTAAACTGTAAATCACCAGTGTCCCTGGGATTAGCAAAGGTATTAATGTTTAACCATGTAAAATTACAGTTAGGTTTTCCTTTTGTCTTCTAAGGTATAAATGAGTACAGTGACGTTGATGTGCTTTACAAGGAGCACATGTTGTATTACTCATTTTATTGACAAATAATTCTGTTCTCATTGGATTATTATAAAGTGTTTCAATCTGCGCCTTTAGCAGATTAGATGTCCCAGCATTGCTGTGAGGTTGTAAGCGAGACTGTGCCATTAATGATAATGCCCTTCAACTATATATTTATCCCAGATCCTTAAAACTGGGAATGGTGGAAAACTGTCAGATTTGTGTTTATAAAATCACACTGATTTCACTGCCAGTGAAACTGGAATCCTGAAGAACTTGAAACGTGTTTATTTTCTGTTCCGTGCAATATGGGAAAGCAAGAGAGAGGCAGTCTAGGAATAACACACAGAAAGTGTAAATCATTGATTTACACAGTGTGATTATAAATAAAAAACCATTAAAACAGAATTTGAGGTCAACAAGATACCTTCTGTAGCTTGCATGCTGCTTCCCTTAGGAGTCGAGGACTTTTTTTTTTTTTTTTTTTTTTAATATTGACCACTTTTAATTATTATTATTGCTATTTTAAAAACTGTACTAGCAGTGAGAAAAAAAAAATACACTTTCAGCACAAACTCAGTTCTTTTTTGAAAAGGTAAGTCTCCAAGAAGAAAAGAGCCTTTCCAGGTTGCTAGTGTATAGATATAGGATATGGATAATGTCTGGGTGGAAATGATTGTACATGTAAAACACAGCTGCCTGGTCACAGTATGACAATCAGGCTGCGTTGAACTGTACTACATTCTGCAATATTTTCCTTTCTATGTAGCCTTATGCAAACAGTTTTTTTCTGGTATCATTGGCTAGATTGCTGAAGATTTATCAGGTATATTTATGGGTGAGCTGGAGGTTAAACTACCCGAAGTACTGTGATTTAGTGTGAAAGACAGATAAAATGTTTAGCAGATATATTAATATAACTACAAAACCATAAAGCCAGAAGACCTCAAGTAGTCTGCCAAAATGCATGGATCCTAATGCTGGCCAGATTTTCCCATTCATATGAAAAGCCTGCTGGTTCTACACATCTGGAATACTTCAAAATTCTGACACTACACAACACCAAAGCACAATGAGGGGTTAATTGTTGTGTGGGTGCCTGCAGTAGCATTTCATTGGTACTTCAACTTTTACAGGAAATTTGGCTATTAAGTGATTTAGCTGTCACTTAAGTAAGTGGATAGACCATAGCCCACTACAGCTGCTTCACTGTGCTACAGTTGAAACCTTCCTAAGTAGGAGCCAGAAAACGTCTCTGCATCATCTGTTCTGCCAGTTTCACCCCAAGAGAAAACAACACTTGTTCTGATCAGAGCAGTTAATGCAGTGCACAGGAGACTTCCTAAGCACAGCTTCCTGCTGCTTACCCTCCTGGTAAGAACATTCTTTAGTCATTCCTCTTATCCATGTTTTGTAAAAATCACTGGGCCCATAAGAAACGTGTTCTTCTGTGACACTTTCTATACTGTGAAAGATCATTATCCGGCAAAACAAAATGGTAGCAAACAAGCAGTTGAAAAAGATGAACGAATGGCAGAAAAGTAGGCGGGAACTTCATCTTTTTGTTTTGTTATAACACTTGTTTTTCTTCAGCATAAATCAAGGCAGGATATTTATTCTACATCAGGTACTGTTCCTGCAGTACTCTGTTTAGTTCATCTAGATTGGATGAACCAGACTTTACCAAATACAATTAAATTTTAATTGGTTCATTTTTATGTATTATGCTCTCTCAGGCAGATTAAAAGACAAAATAATGAAAGCTCGGGTAGGTCCTCAGTTCAGCTGAGACAACACAGGAGGGAGAGAGAGACTTCCCATTAGAGACCATTGCTGATGAAGGGATTTTTTGGCCTGTGAGGTGGGACAGCATTTGTTAGTGACTTTTGCCACCAGGATCTTGCTGCTTCCTATCTTCTAGGCTATCATCTGCCTATGGTTGTTGGATTTGTACTTGCAAGTGTGTTAGGGAACACAGTGTGCTGCTCAGCAGGGGCTTGGTACACCTGGAGGACTCAGTTATTCAGCTATTCAGTTGTTACAGGTATTCAGGTATTGTAAAAATCTTTTCAGGTATCAGTTAATCTATTATTCAGGTATCAGGTAATCTATTCACGTATTGTAAAAATCTTTTGTCTTATAATGCAGACCAAGTGTATGTCGTAGAACTTGCAGGCTTCCTTTCTGTCCAGCAAGCTCCCAAGCATACACCTACCACTACCTCTCGTCTGTTTTTTTTTTTTTTTTTTTTTTTTTTTTTTTTTTT
>NC_048901.1:1618858-1621879 GCF_011077185.1 Oxyura jamaicensis | reverse complement strand
TTTTTTTTTTTTTTTTTTTTTTTTTTTTTTTTTTTTTTTCTAGTAGCTCAAAGCTGTCTCAGGCAGCTGCTGTAATTGTTGCTGGGAAGAGGTTCAGTTAGTTGTGCACCGAATGCCTAATTAATCTTTTAACTGTAAGAGTTCACCTAGTTAGTGAAAAAAAAATATGAAGTGGTTCCATTTCCTCTTACCATTTCAAGTAATTCCTTTCTGAGTACTGGCTTAAAAGGGTTATTCTGCCTTCCTGAATTTAAACAATCTATTATTAACTAATTCTCTTGATACAGTGGCTGTTGAAAAAATATGTAGCATATTTATTCTTTACTCAATGGGAGATATGATTTCTTACACCATTCTAGAAGGAGAGGAAATGCATTTTTAACTTGAATTTCATGTCATTTGCAACTTTGGAGTTGTGTTACATACTAAGTGATTTGACTCTGGTTATTTAAGCAATTAATACTCTCAATTGCTGCACCCAAAAGAAGCTCGTAGAAAGCTGAGATGGTAATTTGTCTGTCAGAATGCATTTCCTTTGCAGAAGCCCAGTAGGAATGGTAAAAATTAGTGGTTTGCCTTAGGTATTTCATCAACTGTGGTCAATTTAAGATGCAATCACAATGGATCCCATAATATTTGTAGTACATTGAAGTAAATTAACCAATATGTTTTTTTGTCTAAATATTCTAAGAACTGTGCTGAGAAATTATTTTTTTAACCGGCGGTGAACATCTGAACTCACTTGTACAAGAAATGTGAAGGTCATCGAAGAAATCACTGAATGAACTTCTATTACAACAGGCATAGATGTGGATTTCTTACATTGATGGAATTCTGCTAACATAATGATATTGCTGTGATTTTTTTTTTCAGTATAAGTTAGAATAATGTGTCATGAAATTACTTTGCATAGAGAAGAATATGTTAAACACCAAGGTTAAAAAAATGAACTAAATGGCTAATATGCAGTAGTACTTGCTGATTATATTAGCGGTGTGGAAAGAAGAATGAACGCTTTCAGTATTTATTGAATCATCCTCACAGAGTTGCCTTCTCCAATCTACCCACATGTTGCTTCTCACTTTTAACATATGGACAGGAAATACCTTGTATGTTCTCATTCCCATTTCATTCCCAGGTCAGCAGGCTTTAAATACCGGTACATTTCTGAGTTTATGGTTTGAATTCCTGTTAAGGTTCGTTTGTGTGTTTGTTTGTTCTAAACAAATAGCCAACTTCAACTGTGATTTTGAGTAGTCAGTGCCTCTAAAATTCATGTGATGAGGATCATGCAGCTTAATCTCAGTACATTTTTTTTTTTTCTTCTAGAAGTTGCTATAATTCTTCTATGGTCTTGTAACAAACTGAGATTTGGGAGAAGAAGATTTGTAACATGCATGTAAGCTTGATCACAAGCCTACTAAATTTTTTCATCAACTTTAATGGGCTCAGGCCAGGTGGCAATAGTGTTTAAACACTTTTGCAGGAATAACTAAAAGTTATATCACCAAGACAGTTGCATGTATTTTTTTAAAACGTATATGAAACATGTTTTGTTCAGCAATAAATATTAGGCAAAACAAACAAATAAAAGGTAGAACTGTGAAAGAATGTTTCTGATCTTACATTAGAGAATGTTTGCTAATACGAACATTTCTAGATGTACATACAAATTTTTAGTGTGACAAATATATGCAAAGGAAGACCAAAGTCTAACATCAGTGTAAAGGTGAAATATGGTTTATGGTAACTACAATCATCTTTTGTCTATTTAATGACTACGGTGCTGCTATCTGTGTCTTGCTCCCATCTCCCTGGTGGATCGGGACATTTCAGTCCTGCAGCTCAGGAAATACATTCCATACACAGCCAGAGTGAGGATCCAATACTGTTCTCTTACTTACATGCTACTCATTACAATTAAAGAGAGCACTCTGAGTCTTTAAAAAGTGTCATTAAATCAAACAGCATTAATTTCAGTACATAAGTCTCGTCAGAATCAATGGGCTCTGTGTCCAAGGGGAATTATGTACTGATCCATTCTCTGTCTTTGAAGGCCTCTGAATTTTTCTGTGCTCAAGCCTGTAAGACAGAAAGAATTCTCTTGAAAACCTTAGCTGCAGTATACGTACATGCAGAACTGCTTTGATTTTCCTTCTTTTGTGAAGTATTGTGAAATACTGTATACTATTATCCTTGCCTACCAATCTACTATATATACTATTATGGGCATACTGTTCCACCCTTTTTCATGTCAGTATAAAGGTTTTCATCCTCCAAGAAAAAAAAAAAAAAAAAAGTGTATTTTCTTTAATGTTTTTCACTTAGGAAAAGAGAAATCCTCAGTAAATGGCACATCTTCTGATGTAATTATTCAGCCATGTAGTTTAAAGCTCTAACTCATCCATTTTCCATATCTTTTCTCAGCCTGATTAACATACACAATGTAAGTATTTCTTACTGTGGTTTTAAGAACAAGGCGCAGCTGTACGCTACCAAATGTAATGAAAGACACTTATTGTCCATGAAGGTTTCTCAGGTTGGTTTGCATTTTCCATTCTGCTTTATCTTTGAAATAATCCTCTCTGACTGATCATGACAGTTAAAATGTAGTTGCAAATAGTCTAAAGAAAAAAAAAAATCATTATCAACAGCAAATAAAAGAACTAAGTCAGTAGAAATGCAAATGATTTTGTATTATATATTTACATTAAACTCTATGCTTACTGTGGTAAACACAACAATAATTTTTTTTTTTTTTTTTTTTTCACAATATCCTGGGAATTTAAGCAATTGTTCACAAAGTGGGAACTGATAATTATCTTGCTGATGCCTGCAATGTATTAATTAATACAGCCAAACAGCAGCAATGACACTTGAGGGCATCATTTGTGTTATGTTTATCATTTGATCAGGAATTACTCGAGGACTTCACATTATTAACTGAATCAGTTGGAACCTTTTAGCAGGTTCCTTTTCTTTTCTTTTCTTTTCTTTTCTTTTCTTTTCTTTTCTTTTCTT